>NC_090259.1:35588913-35631413 GCF_037325665.1 Littorina saxatilis | reverse complement strand
TTCCCAATTAATATGAAAGTCACGGAATTTATCTTCTTTTCACTACACCTTATATCTTGTTTCCCACAACACTGATTGATTTCTGCCTTTTCAAATATACCAGTAACCCAAACGTTCGCTCTAACCAACCTATTTTGTCCAAAACAGTTTTACCGATACACAATCATTAAAAAAAGAAGAGGTTTAACATAACCGACTTCGCTACCACATAAACAAACAATGTTTTATTCTCCCCAACATTCTGGTCAACAAAATCATTATTATAGACAGTCATTCAATTTCAAGACAATCATCACAGCTTTGAACCGACCCTTTCGTTCAACCAAGCAGAAGCAACAACTATAGTAAAAGCTACAGCGCGATCAACGTTCGCCCATTTACGTACTCGCGATGAGATTTGTTTCCTCTGGTCACCAAGCCTGCCGTTTACAAACGCAAGCGTACTAATTGGGATTCTCCCAATTTCCTCGACCTTGACCTCAGAACTCTCGAAGCCACTACTTCGGCTTTCTTGCATACCGAGTAGCTGGCAACTTTGCTTCCGAAGTTCCCACTTTCAATGTTAATTTGCAGGGTCATTGACATCATTATACGACGATATCGCTTCTTAAGGGTCCTTACCCATCCAAAAGAAACCTCCAACGCATACTACAATTGCAGGACATTCCTGTTTTTAAGGCAGCTCATTGTGAAATGAGCTCAGACAGAATATCGAAGACGTGAAATGCGTCAATCGAGCAACTGTCGTAACTTGGCTACAATGAGACGGTCGGCTACCTTGCACCATAGACACGAACTGTGACATTCTTGTTTAATTTAGGTGAAATGCTTGAAACAGAGTGGCTCAAAAGCGACAGTTCGATTAGTTACTAACCGAAAAAAACGAGCTCGAGTCATTCGGCGAAGGTGGCGAGCTTTCAAACCATCACGACTGAATAACTCATATTAAATCTTATCATCACACATTTTTCACACGAGTAGGATGGTGCAGTGGTTACGGATTCGGAAATTCGTTCCGGCGCTCTGGGTTCAAGTGCCGATGGGAGCAAAAATGTTTTTAATTTTTTATTTTTTATTAATCTTTTTCTTTAAAAGATAACCGGTTTTTGTCTCTGTGTTCATTTTTTTTTAATTGCGTAAAGAAACTGTCCTATGCTTTCACAAAAAATCCAATCTTGACTTTCAGCTGTACATTAATATAAAAAGCAGGAAAAAAGAACAGAATAAAGACGGATGCTCCCCGATAAAAAACATTTAAAAAAAGAGGCAAAAAAGATTAAAAAAGGAGAAAAAAAGTTCAACATATATAATCATTTATTTTTCTCCCTAACATTCAGGTCAACAAAGTCATTGTCATAGCTAGGCAGTCATTCGATTCCAAGACAATCATCACAGGTTTGAACCGACCCTTTTGTTTAACCATTCAAAAAACAACAGCAATAACGCTGTTAGTACTACAGCGCGCTCAACGTTCGCCCTTTTGAACTCGCGATGAGACTTGTTTCTTCTGGTCGCCAAGCTTACCGTTAACAAACGCATGTACTAGTTGGGATTCCCCCAATTTTCGCGACCTTGACCGAATACTCTCGAAGTCAGCACTACGGCGTTCATGCATAGGGAACAGTTAGAAAATTAACTTCGGGAGTTCCCACTTTCAAAAGAGGCCTCTACTTCCAGTGTTTCTGACTTCCAGTTCATGCATACGGGCCCAGCAGGAGTTTTCAGTCAGCACAATTTAACTCTCAAGCCTCCAGTGTTCTGTTCCATCTTCACTTCTCTCCATATCATTCAGTCAACAAGTTATAGATACTGTGATGAAATGGGACGCGGAATAATAGATTACCCCAGCGGAATTCGTAAGTTGTAGTTTCGAGAGTAGACAGCAGTCTTCTTTCGCTGATCGAACGGTGTCCCAAGATGGCGGATCCGGTGGCGTCAATGTTTTGATAGCCAATAAGAATACTACATGGCTCCAGATTTACAGGAGTTTTTTAAAAAAAATATTGAACTGCGAGCGAAAGCGAGCTGTTCACTATTTGAAAAAGCAACGAGTGTAAATCTGGTACGACACAGCAAGCCATGTAGTATTCTGTTTATCCTGCATACTGTACTTACGTGTATTTTACTGAACATTTCCTGCAGTCGAGGCAGCTAACTTGAAGACGCTTGTTTTGGAACCTCGATCTCTTCTAAAGCCTCGTGCAATCTATTATGTCAAAGTAAAGAAACGTCACTCTGAAAGTGTGGCGTGACGTGTTAGTTCTAAAAATTAATCGAGGGTAATTAGCGAGCGCAATTTTTTGTCTATAATGACGTTTGTCTCGGTGACTTTGGCATCATAAGCAGTGGAAAAACAGGTCCCGCCAGACTTGCTTGACATGACCTCATTTACATGATATACACACGTGTAATTTGAACGATTATTATCTATTATATATTTAGATCAGTGGTGACAAAGCATGAATTACCTCCCTTACACTATATAGCCTGTATTCATTAATGGGGAGGGTCATTATCCGAGGAAGGAAACAATGTCTCGAGAAACTAAAACCCAGGTGCACATCTGTGGGTCCAGGGCAGTGTGCATGAACAAAATCTTGTGCTTATCTTTTGGCATCTCTGAGGTATGGCGACCACAGACACACACACACACACACACACACACACACACACACACACACACACACACACACACACACACACACACACACACACACACACTTACATCCATTTTTATATACTCATAGGAAAAAGTTAGGGACCACTTACGCAAACAAACACAGCTTCCAAACCACCAGACAAAATTGAACCAAATTTGTAACATGTTTAATTCATTATCTCTGCGATCCTTTTCCAAAATATGGTGACATTTCATTCACGCATTACGTGTCAACAAGCTCTGTAACAACATGGGGGTCGAAAACAAAATTTGCAAGTTCCGAACAGTTCAGTAATGGGTAGGTCCGCCGCGTTTTGCGATGCCTTCGATCTGCAGTCCTGTTCCGCATCGAGTTTACCAGCTTCCTGCTGAAGGCCTGAGGAATGGCCTGCCATTCGATTTGCAGGAACTGAAGCAGTTGCTGCAGGTTTCTTGGGGGTGGGTGGTTGTTCCTCACTCGCCTGTCCAGCTCATCCCACAGGTGCTCGATGGGGTTGAAATCAGGGCTGCAGGCCGGCCAGTTCATCCTGGTGACACCAGCCTGCTGGATGAAGTTGTTGACCGGGCTCGCTCTGTCAGGTGTCGCGTTATCGTCCTGGAACACAGCCTGCACACCAATCTGGTGTAGAGCGGGTAGAACCAAAGGGGCGACAATCTCATCTCTGTAGCGCTGGCCCGTCAGGTTGCCAACAATGTGATAGAGGGGGTTCTGTGTCGAAAACTGAAGGCCCCCCACACCATGATGGAGCCCCCGCCGAAGGCCACCCTCTCCTGCACCGGACCGTTGTTGTATCGCTCATCCTGACGCCTCCACACACGAGCCCGACCGTCATGATGGTGCAGATTAAAGCGGGACTCATCGCTGAACAGCACATCGGCCCATTGCTGGCGTGTCCACCTGCCATGGTTGTGACAGAACGCCAAACGAGCCTGGCGATGAGCTGCTGTCAGTCGTGGCCGTACAGCTGGACGACGTGATCACAGGCCAACTTCGTGCAGGCGTTTGCGGATGGTTTTCGTGCTGACGTTGGTGTTTGTTGCCACCCTCAGCTGGCCCCTGAGGATGTTTGCAGTGGTGCCTCGCTGCTGCAGAGCTTGTCTTCTGATGAAGCGATCTTCACGCTGTGTTGTCTTCTTACGCCGTCCTGACCTGGGCCTCTCCAGTGCCCGTATGCTTATGGGGGAAGTTCGCGATAACTCCCGAAGTTTTGAGTGACATTGGAAGAACTTGCCTCACTTTCGTATGCATGGGCCGGAAGAAGGGCTTACTTCGAAGCAAAGCGAGGAAGTAATTGATGGTAGTTTGCGACAACTTCCTACATCGGAAGTACATCCTCAATTTCGCATGCAAGGGACGGAAAAAGTGCTTACTTTTGAAGCAAGCGAGGAAGTAAATGAGGGTAATTGTACTACAGCGAAACCCAGGAGTAAACACGCTGCTTCCAAAGTTTCTCAGTGCAAAATAGCAGGGCTTTTCTTCGGTTTTTCATATAAAACCGATCTAACGCAAATGAAAGTCCCAAACAGAGAAAATAGAAAGAAAAGTCGTATCTCGTGCGTGCATTTCGTGTAAATTTCCCTGAATACAAACCTGAGTTGCCAGCTTTGACTTTTGTTCGTTCTGGGTCACTGGCCACCACTCTTAAAATTTCATCCCCGCTTATAGGGGGGTGGGGGGGTGGGGGGGGGGTGTTTCTATGTAAATGGGCGTCTTTGTGTGCATGTGTGAGTGTGTGTTTGTGTGAGAGTGTGCGTGTGCGTGTGTGTGTGTGGGTGTGTGTGTGCGTGCGTGCGTGTGTAGGTGTGCGTCTGTACATTCATTCATTCATTCATTCGTTTGCAGTGCACGCGCGCACATGTGTGTGTGTGTCAGGGGAAGGGTGTGTGTTTGTATGTGTGTGTGTGTGTGTTTGTGTGTGTGTGTGTGTGTGTGTGTGTGTGTGTGCGTGCGTGTGCGTGTGTGTGAAAGTGTTTGTATGTATTTGTGCGAGTGCCTGTGCGTGCGTGCGGGTATAATTGTGCGTTTGTTTGTGTGCGCGTGCGCGCGCGCGTGTGTGTGTGTGTGTGTTCGACGGTGTGTGTGTGGGGGGGTGTGCACACACACACACACACACACACACACACACCGTCGAACACACAGGCGCAAATAATCAGCTTATAATAGTGTGTGTGTGTGTGTGTGTGTGTGCACACCCCCCCACCCCCCCCCCCCCACACACACACACACTATTATAAGCTGATTATTTGCGCCTCGATATTTTATTTATTTTCTTACGTTTTATGTTGTTTGTTGTGATTCACCACACCCGAGTTTCTCGAAATTGAGATAATAAAGTGTTCTATGTCTAACACACATGCACACACGCGCGTAGGATAAACAAATCCAATCTTGACTTTCAACTTTACATAAACATACATCCTGTTCACAACGAGGACAAACATAATTTACTAACACCTAAGTACAACAATTTATCTTTTGTAAAAATGTGGACACACATTTTCCCAATTAATATGAAAGTTACTGAACTTATCTTCTTTTCACTACACCTTATATCTTGATTCCCCCCAAGACTTGAGTTCTGCCTTGTTAAATTGACCAGTAGCCCAAAACTTTCGCTCTAACCAAACAGTTTTACCGATACACAATCATTAAAAAAAAGAAAAGAGGTTTAACATAACGGCCGACTTCGCCACCACATAAACAAAAAAAGTTTTATTCTCCCCAACATTCTGGTCAACAAAATCATTATTACAGACAGTCATTCAATTTCAAGACAATCATCACAGCTTTGAACAGACCATTTCGTCCAACCAGTCAAAAACAACAACTATAGTAAAAGCAACAGCGCGATCAACGTTCGCCCATTAACGAACTCGCGATGAGATTTGTTTCTTCTGGTCGCCAAGCCTACCGTTTACAAAGGCATGCGCACTAATTGGGATTCCCCCAATTTTCTCGACCTTGACCTCAGGACTCTCGAAGCCACTACTTCGGCGTTCAAGTTAGCTCGTGCATACCGAGTAGCTGGCAACTTTGCTTCCGAAGTTCCTACTTTCAAAGTTAATTTCATCATCTATACGACGATATCGCATCTTAAAGGTCCTTACCCATCAAAAAAAAAACACCTCCAACGCATGCTACAACTGCATGACATTCCGGTTTTAAAGGCAGTTCATTGGGAAATGAGCTCAGACACAATATTGAAGACGTGAAATGCGTCAATCGAGCAACTGTCGTAACTTGGCTCTTTTATTTTACTGCATTTTGATTATGCAGATGTTGTTTGGGATCATTGCACTAAGATAATGGCAGACGCTTTAGAAAAATTACACTTAGATGCCTTACGCATAATAATTGGCGGAGTTAAAGGCACTAGCCATTTAAAACTCTATGAGGAAAGTGGGTTATGCAGTCTTGAAGAACGAAGAAAAAGACATAAATTAATTGTTTTCCATAAGATGGTACATAACAAATGCCCCCAGTACTTAGTGAATGTATTGCCCCCTCTTGTACTTGATATTAGTCCGCATCACAGACGAAGACCATTAGAAAGATATGTGCCTCCCCATAAAACAGAATTATTTCGCACCTCATTTATTCCAAAAACGACAGTTCTGTGGAACGACTTACCTGATAACATTAAAATGACCACCTCTTTGAGCGAGTTCAAAAATTATCTGTTCAACGTTGATTCTAAAGTAAGGGAAAGTCGCTAAACCCGGAACAGTCGACAAACTTAGAACACCTCAATATGCGATCAACGGGAAACAATTCATGAACAATTGTTTTGCAGAAATATCTAGTAACTTTCCTAGATGTTATTCCAGCAAGAAAAATGGCTACCCCGGCAAAACAAAAAAAGTGGTACGTTTTATAAACTTTTCTTCCTTCTTCTTCTTATTTCGACCGTCTACAATTCGTATTATTACTCTTTATCACACTACTCACAAAAAGTTAAGGATCACTATGAGAAAACAGGTGCTCAATAAAATCAGTTCGCTACTGTTATTTATTTCTCAGTCAAAATAAATTGTTATGAATTCTTGTTCAGCTGTAAGTGGGCGATGTTGTGTTAGTGGGAAAATTGCACTGGATTCTCTACTACTGAGCTTGGTAGCAAAAGAAAAAGCGGAAACTTGCGAAAAAGGACCTTGTTTTGGACCGTTCAGCCCGAACGCATTGCACAAGCCACATGGAAAAACCATTATGCACCTGCAAGAACTGCTGTTTATGTGTGAGATGCTGTCACTTGCTTGGCTTTTTGAAAAGACATACCACCAGTATTAGGCATTATCTGACAATGCCTCCACGACGAAAATTGAACGAGTTTGAGAGGGGACGAGCTGTTGCATGGTTCCAAGATGGTGTCCCCAAGCGAGAAGTGGCCAGGCGACTTCACGTGTCCATCTCGGTCATTGTCAGACTGATTCAACGTTTCACAGCCACTGGGAGGGTCCAGGAAAGACGCAGACCTGGGCGACCAAAGAAGACAACTCCACGTGAAGATCGTCTCATTGAACGACTAGCCTTGCAAACAAGAACAGCCTCTTCCAGCATTATTCGAAGGCAGCTGAGGGTGGCTACTAACACCAACATCAGCCAGCAGACCGTACGGAATCGCCTTCGAGGGTTTAACCTCCGTTCTCGTCGCCCAGCTGGGCGGCCACGCTTAACTCCAGCCCATAGGGCAGCACGCCGCGCCTTCTGCAGACGTCACGTGAGGTGGGCATGTCAGCAATGGTCCCAGGTCCTGTTCAGCGATGAATCACGCTTCACCCTGAACCACAACGACGACCGAATGAGGGTCTGGAGGCGCCAAAGGGAACGCTACATTGACGCCACTGTCCAAGAAAAGGTGGCCTTTGGTGGAGGTTCTGTAATGGTCTGGGGGGTCTTCAGCCTTCACCACAGAACACCCTTGTTTCATGTACAGGGTAACCTGACTGGCCTCCGATACCGGGATGAGATCCTTCGACCGCTGGCTGTGCCTGCACTGCAGCAGATGGGACCGCAGGCTGTCTACCAGGATGACAACGCTCGCCCCCACAGGGCAAGGGTGGTCAACGACTTCCTGCAGCAGTCTGGAGTCAACAGAATGGAGTGGCCAGCATGCAGTCCCGATCTCAACCCGATTGAGAACCTCTGGGATGAGTTGGATCGCAAAGTGAGGAGCAACCACCCCCCTCCCAGGGATGTCCAGCACCTCTACCGGATGCTGCAGGCTGAGTGGCAGGCGCTTCCACAGAGGATCTTCACCACCCTGGTCAACTCTATGAGGACTCGCTGCGTCGAGTGCCAGAACAGCCAGGGCGGTTACACGCATTACTGAACTTTTGGGAGCATCTGAATGCCATGTCTTGTGATTTCAACGACTTTGTGAAATTAAATTTCGATACGTACACACTTTGATAAAAAGTACAGACCAAACGATTGCTCTAAATTGAAGGAAATGTTGTATCCTTATCACTAAAGCATTGAATTAAACGTTTCCCAAATACCAACGCATTGGCTTTCTTATTTGGAAAGTTATGAATTTGTGTGCAAGTGATCCTTAACTTTTTGTGAGTAGCTTATATATACGTTCACATGAAATGTTGATTGTTGTGATAAACCTTCATGGATTTGCAATAATTTTAACGGAGACAAAGATTTGAAACGTCACGTGTATCCAACAGGTTAACTCAAAATCCATGCAGGTGCCATGCTGCAATGATGGAACACATAAGAGAGGCAAACATGGAACAGTGTTCCAGCTTTGCCGCATTCTGTTCCATCTTACCCAGAGAAAGGGAGAATGTACGTTCTGGCTCACCGATTCCGACAGACCCTAAATATTAACGCAAAATAGGCTTCTGGACTAAACTTTTACTAAAATGAAACATGCGACAAAATCAGAAAAATACTGCATAAATCCATACAAAAAAAAAATACAGTAAAGTAAGGTTGTTTTGAACCAATGCCGGGTCTGTCGGAATCAGTAACCCAGAACGTACATTCTCCCTTTCTCTGATACAACGCTAAATTTAGTTTCCATTGAAATATTAACTAGTTGGGCCACTCCAAACAGCCAGCGTGTGTTTCGATCCAATCTGCCCGTCGTCGGCAAGCCATAACTACCGTATTGATCTGGTAAAAACAAACAGCAAGCCTGTCTTCTATATTCCTCCAATGGCAAGACAAGATTAAATCATGTGATAGTAACCATTCACGTCACTTCCGCCCACCACTGTGTGTTGATAACAACCCGATCTAGTTTGTGTTGTTAGCAAGCCATTTCGTATTGTGGTGCTGTTCTGTGAAGACGTGTATGTGTTTCAGTGAAAAAAGTGCTTAATTTAACAAGGTGAATGTCGCAAGATAGTATTTCTGCAGAATTAGAGAAAGAGCTTCTTGAATCGCAAAATGTTCATCAAGAATTGTTAGATTATTCTAGGTGGCCAACAACTTTAATTCTACCTGACATGGAACAAGCTTGTAATGTCCCACTACCAGCGCCAACACCATCAGAATTTTGGACAGAAGAAGAACAGCATGTACTAGAAGAGAATAGAAAATATTTTGAGCAGATGGCCTTAATAGCAGTTAAGGCTAAAACAGAAGGATTAATGAGACTGCCCAAAAAACCAAAAAGGAAGATAGAAGATTTGTTCAAAGAAAAAGACGGAAAGAAAAAGAGAGTAGAACCAACAACGCCAAGTGATTTACATCACTATCTCGTTTCAAACCAAGCAGATGTTAGCCATGCTATATCCACAGAAGCTTTCACAAATGCTTATTTTGCTCAAGCAGAAAATGAAAAAGATATTGTGGAAAGACTGCAAAAAGGGATGAGAAATCTCAAAAGACAGGACGCACAACAAATCTTAATTTACATTCAGTTTGGACAGTTTTTGATTATGTGCAAACAATGGCAGGAGAAGCAAAGAAAAGAAGGGAGAATGAAAGAAACGTGGGCTGACTGGTTGAAAGCAAAAACTGGCTATTCCGATGTTCATGCGCGTAGACTACGCGCCGTTGCTAGATCGCTTTATGCATTTCCGCGATTTACCACTGTTGGTTTGCCAATCAGTTTTATCATGGGCAAACTTAAACAAATCGAAGAGATGCTCCAGATCGAAGAGTACAGAGAGTACTGGTCAGAAACGCCGCATATTCCTGTCACATCAGAGCTCCAACAGTCCCAGTCTTAGACTTACAGTGCTTGTTTGTGCGCAACAACAGAAGTATCACACTGCACCTGCACTGTTAGACAAGTGTTTAAATATAGTAACGATCATGCATGTACGGTTTCAAAAATAGTAATGACGTGATTCTAAATATAGTAACGATCATGCATGTACGGTTTCAAAAATAGTAATGACGTGATTCTAAATATAGTAACGATCATGCATGTACGGTTTGCTGCGCCTGCCCTGCTTTGGCTGTCTTCTTAATCATCCTGCTTCAACACCCTGCTTCAGCTGTGTTATTGTTTTTGCTTCACCCTGCTTCAACGCCCTACTATAAACTTTTTAGGCTGCCTTCGGGCGGCCGCCGAGTGTTAACTTATTCAATTGACTTGTTTATTTTATTCAAGCTTTTGATAAGTGTACTTGGTGGCTGCTTTGAAACTCAACAAAGCCTAGTACTCCCCTTTCACAAACACTTCCCCAACGCAAGCAGTCAAAACAAAGCTGTCATAGCGGGTTTTCCCGATTGACAAAAATTCTTATTACACACTCAGACTATTTGAAGCCGCGTTTGTTCTCCAGTGCCCAATTGCATAAGAATATTCTGGTGATAAATAAACGCGCTTTGTGTCATTAGCATCTAAAGATTTCTTGTTTACAATAGTTGTGTTGATCTGATGAAGCGCGGAACTGATCTTAGGGTTGTCATGGTGAAACACTCGCTTCTGAAACAGTGCTTCCTTGTAGTTATCATGCGATATGCTCGACTTTACAACCTGTTTGCTTACACCCTTTGCTTTTTTAACCACCCCTTTCTCACTTGCAACACTGTACATCTTTGCACGCAATCCAACATACTCCTTAATTATCTTCCCATTCATTTCATCTTTCATCTTTCCAATAACCTTCTTGTTAACATTTGAGTGCAATGGTGATTCTTTAGTGTAGTCGCAAGTGTCATAAAAAGAATCTTTTCCTTTTACTGCAGGACTTTCAGCTTCTAGATCTTTGTAAATGTCATCCGCTGGAATGTCAAGTAAGAATGAATCTGTGTCTGTGTAAAGTACTCTCGATTTGGGATATCTTGGTTTCAAATAATCATACAAAAACTCAAGCATCAACAGTTTTGACAACTCTAGCACAGTAAAGCCTATGAATACTGGTTTGTCAAGCTTGACTACAAGTTTTTTCATTAAGATACCATACAGCTGTTCATGAAAGTATTTAAAGTCTTGATACTGTGGTTTGGATGTCAGCTTGATGGCCTCATTTTATCTTGTAACAAGTCTAACATCCTTTCTCTTGTGTGGGTTTTCCATTGTCTTACCAAAGCAACTGTTGTTCATCAGTTTAAAAAAGTCTTTCTCTGATGCATCAGCGGCTTTGGTTCTCAGTTCTGTGTTTTTCATGATGTAAGGTTTCATAAACTGTTCTTGATCAAATAAAATTATACGATGAACAGCCTTCAAAATTAATCCATGTCTAATGTAAAACTGTAACAGTCTGTAGTGACACACATACTTCTTTTTGTGAAACAGATTGGGCACCAGCTTTGGAGGTTCTCTTGGGTTTACTTTTAACCTCTCAGCCGCTAAAGGATAATCATTATGTAGATCATGAAGTGATAGTGGATAGTCTAAGTCAACTTCTAGTATCCATCCCTTTCGACTGTCTGGGCCTGCTTTTAATATTGTCAGCACAACACATTGTGAAAATGGTCCTGAATAGATCTTAAAGTTCCGAAGTGGAAGCGTCTGACACATTGCCCAACCATACAAATTGTTTGCATCTAGATACATGATGTAATTAGAAGGTTTCATAGGATCAAAGTCGTCCAAGTATTTGTTGTTGGCTTTGCAGTAATTGTGTGAAGCCATACTGATTCCTCCACGTAGTCCATTTTCAATCATCTGAAGTGTAGGTAGATCTGATAGCAAGTCAATCTTTACTCCTGTAAATCTAAGAAATGCATCCCAGCTCATGCCTGGTGCAGATATGTAATGTGAAGGATCTAGATTGTAGTGCTTCATACATGTTCTTCTGTAATTCTCAAATATATCTGCAAGTAAACAAACATCAGCCAACAAATATTGATCATGATAATCACCCATTGTATTACATCCTAATTTATTCCATGCAGTCTTAGCGTGTTCATAGTCTTCGTCACTTATACCTTTACCCTTCAGCCGTGAGAAGTATCCTTTGGTGGTAACTCATCTTCATCAAACCTCTCCCACGAATCCATGTATTCATATGGATAGACTCCCTTTCTAACTAAGTCACTGTCAAAGTACTTACATGTGATTGGGAAAGCAGTTAGTGATGAAGATAAAGACTCAAGTGTTCCCATCAGATGTTGAGCAGAATCGTAGAAGTGTAAACTATTCTTGCTTTGTATTCATCAGTTACTGCCTGCATGATCAGATGTGAATCATAACCGCGCAAGTTATGGAAGAAGATTGGAAGCTTCCAAGTCTTAGGATCAAACTTTAATTGTAGATTACATTTGCTGTGTGCTGCTCCTCGGAACTGCCCACTTACATGATCATGATCTCTTACTATTGGATTGTCTGGGTTTGGTGTTAGACTTTGTTCGCATATCCAACACTGTGTGGTAGAGTTAAACTGTTCTTGGTCTTCAGGTTTCATAACAATGTCTGAAAGATTCAGTTGTTTGGAGCAGTCATTTCGCACTTGGTTCATTTGCTGTAAGAAGTTCTTTGCTGCATTAGGTCCTCTGTACAATTGCGGTTTAGAATGTTTACCATCTGAACTAACAACAATAAATGCATATGAACAGACTTGATGATTACTTAGAGTTACTGTTTTAGGTAGGTCTTTTGGTAAAGGTCCTTCATATGGCACAATGATAGATTCAAAGTCAGCATAAACAACATAAGGACTTTTCTGTAGTTTGCATACATTCTTAAAATACACTTTGCTGTCTGGCGGTGGTGTTGTTAACTTCACAACCGCATCATCAACGCTCTTACAATGTTGCTTGTGTATAAGTGCTGCATGAATTGATGGAATACGCAAGAGACATCGCCTACAAAAGTCTTGTTTACTATGGTGATTGCTTGTGCTCGCCATCAGTCTACTCATTGTACGAATCAAAGTGTAATGATATTTTACACCATCAGTCATTAGTAACATGTCAACATGGTTAGTATCACAATCACCAATCGTTGGTGAGTTCTTTGATATTCTGACTGGTTTCAGTTCATCTTCCTCATCCCACGTGTAAACATTTACGGTGATGGGTTTGTTTTGCTGTTCAAATTTGTCAATGCTTGTAATGCTGACAGGAAATTCAATACCAGTAAAGTTTAGTTTATTTCTGTATGCATGATAGTTAGACACTCTTTCTGCATTTTTCTTTACACTGTACAGTCTTGCCAGAACACACCACATAAAACATTTGTCATCATCATTCTTTATGTTCAGCACAGCACGTTTTTTGACAAGAGCAGGAGGTAAAGGTATGTAACTTCTACCTCTGATGGGGGCAAATTTACTTAGCTTCAATTCTATTTTTAGAATTTCACCTTCTGACCATCCGGATCCTTTCATCTTTGCATCCTCTGCAGCTTGCTCAAACCGTTTCATCATTTCATCTGCCCAGTTTCCATTCAATTCTGCCATAGAATTAAGTGCTAGTTGTCTGGTTGAAACATGAACTTCTAGCACCTCATCACTGACTGTTTTGTATTTTATTAAACTGACTATCTGCACTTTTACTGGAGGTTCAATCAACAAATTGTTTGGAATTTGTTCAATGGACTGCACATTTTGAGGATCCGTTACTTGTAATTCAACGGTGTCAAATACTGTCGATAAAGATTCTAATACAGAGTCTTCCATCGCTGTGAGTTTGATTTTATAACTCAAAATAAAAATATAAATCAAAAAAATGAAGTTGCTTAGAATTCTTTCTCAGAGCTTCCATTTTTGTTAACACTATAAAATCTGAAATAAAAAATCATTTAACATTTGTACCACGTGGAACTAATTGTAATTCCTCTTTTACAAAGGCTCTTTGCGGTGCTGGTTCTCTCAAGTAATATATAGGTGGATTTGTCTCTACTACTCTCTTGATTTCATGAATGTCAATACTCCAGATTGGATCCGTTGCACGCTTCCTGCTGTCACCCTCAGCTTCACCGGGTGCATATAAATATCTGACTTTCTGATTGAAAGGTAGTAATGCCACTGGTGTTGTTGACTTTGGAGCAACAGGTATTGTTTTCTGTTTGATTGCATCAACTAGTCTTAACCCTGTAGCTTTAAATACCTCCAGATTCATTGCTCTAAGTACTGATGGTAATCTTTTGACCCATTCAGTGTTACGCAATTTACTTTCTGTGTCCAAAAATTCCTGATGGTACTGATATGAAAACAGTTTTTCTGCCAACTGTTTGTTAAAGCTCTCAACAATAGCCTGTGACCTGTGGTTTCCTGGAATACCTCTCTTCACTGTAACATGATGTTTTAACAGAAGCTGGTTGACAGCTCCTTTAAACTCCTTACCATCATCGCACTGAATCATTCTGGGATACTTTAGTGGTCCACGTCTGTAAATTTCTTGCAGGGCAACAGCTGTAGCTATAGCACTTTTCTCTGTCAACGGTTCAGCATCTTTGTATCTTGTTGCAACATCAACTACAGTCAGTGCATACTTATATTTCTTCCTTCTGACTGTGTCATGCGGTAAATACAGCAGGTCTATTTGATGAGTGTCATTCGGTTTAATGTTAACAAAGTGTGGTCGTGTAATTTTTCTTGGTGCAGGTAAATAGATCTGCCAAACTGCCTGCTTTGACAACCATTTCTTTGCTGTATCTTGAGAAACACCTGCTGCGTCACTGAGCTTGTCAATAGCAGTTCTTCCTTTCCAGTATCCTTTTGGGGAATAATATATTTTAGATAACAAAGCATCACTCATGGTTTTTTAAATGACAGAATATTAAGATTTGACAGCACGCGCAATAAAGTAAACAACAGCCATACCAATAACAATGAAAACAATCTCGCCCACCTTCTGCTCTTCTGAAGGCTGATAAAAGTCACCCAGTTTTGGAGGAGCACTTGTCTTCATTTTCTTTCCAGTTACAAGATAGTATTCTTGAATGGCTGCATCAACATTGGCAAAGGTTTTGTTTGCATGTCCTTGCTGCCTGAGTTTATCATTCATAAAGTCTAACTGCGCAATTCGTTTCTTCTCGTATTCATCCTGTGCTTTCGCCAGTTGTTCCATGGCTTTGTTGTGCCTTTCCCTCTCTTCACCATTTTGCAGTTTAGAAAACAAATAGTTGCTGCCAGAAAATGCAAGCGCATTTACAATCGCACCTCCCACCATCATAACCAAGCTAGCCATTTTATTGTCTTACATGTTTATATTTTCTGGAATAATTCCTTGCTTCACCAGGAAGTCTTTTGTTGCAAAGGAAGCTGTCACAACACCAATTAGTTTAGCACCGTCTTCGAAGTCTAACTTTCCCAAGTCGGCTGGTTTCATTCTGAGGAGACTTTTACCCAGCATTGTGTAACCTACACTCAAGCCTCCAATCACTGCAGCGTGATAAACTAGATTAACTATTGTCTTTTCAGAACTCATTTTTATGTTATCAAAATTAAAATATTAAAATTATTCCATATGAAATGAATCCACTGCAGGTACTACTGTGGGCTTTGTTATTGTTTGTACTGCTTTGTTTGTTGGTTTTGGTGTTTCTGATTTTGGTGTTTCTGATTTTGGTGTTTCTGACACTTTATATTTGCCTTGCCAAAGTTTGTAAAGCAAGTATCCACCTCCTCCAACAACAGCTGCTACAGCTACTTTTCTGTATGATAGAAATGAAGATTTTAATTCTTGATCAGTTTGTGTGACCTTAGTCACTTCAGGAATGTTTGGTGTCTGCTCAACTTCAGACATAATGTTCTGCTTTGCCTTTTGATTTAACTTTTTTTGTCTGTTCCATTCGGCTAGTTTTTTTCCTGCTTCTACTCTACCAGGTTTCTTTGTCACTGTGTTCACTTCTGGTATTTTCGTCTGCTCCACTGTCTGCTTCAACTGATCCGTCATCTTTTTTATTCTGAAAATTAATGTGTTTGAAAGTAATTAATCCAGCAACAAATGGTACTAATAAAGCACCAAATCGATAATACAGGCCACAGGCAAGAGATTCGAGGGACTTGGAAACAACAGGGTCATGAGTTAGATCATGTGTTAAGTCTTCCTCCGAGTCGAGAGGTGTAAAATGTCCAAAAATCTTTGTGTACAAACCTATAACAGTCTGTCCAATACTTCTAACCATCTTAGAACCAAGCACTGATTCATACCGTCCATGATACTTTTCTATATCTTCTGAGGAAAGATGTTGTACTTCTTCCACAGTTAACTGCTGCCCAAGGTAGTGTTTTGTTTTTCCACAAACAGCAAGTGAATACAATCTTTCTTTTTTATCAGGTATAGTCCTACTGTCACAGATTTCAATATCTGTAGCAGTCTGCATCAGCAATTCATCACAGTTCATTTTATTTTGATGCAGAATAAAATAAAAATCTAGTAATTAAACTTGAGTAAGAACTTGGGTAGGAACTTAACAAGAACTTAGGTAGGAACTTGAGTAAGAACTTAGGTAAGAACTTAACAAGAACTTGAGTAAGAACTTAGTAAGAACTTGTGTAAGAACTTGGGTAAGAACTTAGTAAGAACTTGAGTAAGAACTTGGTAAGAACTTGACAAGAACTTGAGTAAGAACTTGACAAGAATTTCTACAAACATACATACTGAACTGGTTGATCAGTTTTTAAAACCAGTTTCGAGTGCTTAGAAGATTTCAGATTATTCTTTATTCTTTCTCTCTCCTGTTTGTTTTCAATGACATCATTTTCTCGAAGACACTCTTCAAAACTGTCACGGTCCTTTGAATAGAACAATGTTATTGTTTTGAGTTGCTCTCTAAAGTCTTTCAGAACTGCATTGTATTTTTGTGTTAATATCCAAACTGATATTAATGCATGTCGTCCACTGAATGCAAGCTTTGCTAGTGCACTTTTCTTTCTAACAATGTCACGTTCTGCTGCACAGTCATCAATAATAAACAGTGTTGGCGTGTTCTGAAAAAGATCGAAATAATGCTCCAAGCAAACATTTAGACGATCAGAAGGATTTACAATAAATATATTTTGATCAGACCATATGAATTTTCTCTCCTTGTATGTTCTGTTATGCTTTATGGTTGGACAGAATATGACTATGTGTTCAAAGTGATTTATGTAAACAGTTTGTAATAAATCCAAAACATATCTTGTTTTGCCGCAACCTGTTGCCCCACAAATCAAAGAACAGTGTGGATCTTTTGGAAGAAAATCTAGATACTTCATTTTAACACGTTCAATAAACAATATCCTGTAATCTGCTTTCAGAGATGTTTAACTGCGCATCTGACACAACAAACACGTAGATCTTAACTGATTTACTACTACTCCCTACTTCCTTTTCAATTTGTATTGTGATTCCTTCTGATCCGTTTTCAATTCGCCTTCCACTTCCATGCAGTTTGTTGTCGTCAGTTGTTCTGAGATCCAGCCATAACGCATATTTATTTGTCAAGAAATCTTCTACGCCAACACCGTGTAAATGTAGATCTTTAGCCACAAGATCAGATGTTGGGTCTTTCAATCTTCCTCCAGTAAAGTACTTTCTTGCTTCATCATAGTGTTGGTATGGCAGCATGCCAGATGCAAATATTTGGTTTGGCTGCCCTTCAATTGTGCAATATACTCTATTGATTAGTGGATTGTAAAACTTTTCTATTTGCCTTTCATATGAATCTTTTGGTTCCTCAAACAACATAAGTATTCCCTTCATTGACCTAGCTGGTGTATTCAAGTTAATGTTCCAGATTGGATCAGCCTGGCTTTTTGAAAGTGTACTGTGATTCAACACTCTTTCATAATAGATAGGCAGCTTAGAACTGTACTGATTTTCTATAAGTCTAGCCAGTTCAGGATGGTTTACAACATCAAACTCTAAAGAAATTCCAGACACCTTATACTTTGCTTCCGGGTCTTGTGAAAGCATAACACGATCATAACTATTGAAAGTCAGGTCGTATGACAGCCTGTCACGCAATGCTCCTTGATAGAAGGGAGGATGTGAATTTATGAGTTCAAAGTCAAGTGGAATACAAAATTTGTTTCCAAAAGCAACATTGACAGCGTTATCTTTTTTGTTGTCAGCTTTATCTCCGGCTCCTATTCTAACTTTTATCCCATTGTCTGACTGAATCCCTTGAAACACTCTGTTTTTCTTTTCATTGTCAGTTAACCAATTATCTGCATAAACTAAAAATACATCTGCATTATTCAATGACATCACTTCCCGCCCTTCCAGTTTGACAGTAATCTTCCTCACAATTGCTCTTCCTACATTATAAGCCAAAGTCCTATTTTCATCTGAGCCAGATTCTAATTCTAATTTGAATGATAGTCTTACAGTGCCTGGTACAATAACATCGTTCTTACCTAGATTAGGAAACCTAACAGTAAGTATTTCATTCTGATCAATAGTAGAAGGATTATTTGTGACTATAACTGTTTGCCTTATTCCTTTTACCCCGAGAGGTTCTTTCAGCCTTCTGTAAGGATCAAGAACAGAACCGAACGATTGTGCCATCTTTTTTTATTTTCAAAATAAAAAATAAGTTACAAATGGCAGAAGGTGGATTTGAAGATTTATTTGAGCCAGCGGACGACATGAGCGAAGCAATCCCTTTGGTTCCCTACCATCATTCACTGCATTATGAGGTGGCACGACATGAACTTCTGGAAGGTAAAGTTAGAGATTTCTACAAAAGTTTAGGAGAAGAACCTGATGTTTTAGATCCAAACCAGTTCAAAATGGAAGCAAATCATTTATATACAACTAGCGATAAAGGAGAAAAAGTCCAACTTACATATAAATCTAATCCTGCTAAGTTTCTATCAAAAGTTTCACTAAAACAAAAACTTACTGCTAATCGACTTAGGCAATTAGATATTGTGCCTAGCACACGGTCATCATCTTCCCATGTTGTTTCCTTACTTCAACAAGCAGAACTAGGACTACCAACTGCTACTCAAATAGAATCTGTTCCATTGCAAGATCTTAATAAACTTGCAGATGAGGCTGATCAACTTATACAAGAGATAGAGACTTCTTTTTCTGAGGAAACTTCACTGAAGACTCCACATGAACTATTACCTATGAGAGAAATAGAAGCCCTTAATCAATCACTACAAACCATCAGAGGTGAAATAGCAAATAATCTGTCAAAACTAGGTCAGCTGGATGAAGATATAAACAAAGAGAAACAAAAACTTGCTGATGCTGATGATTTGAACCTAGAACAAGAAGTAAAAAACAGAATTTCTAAGCGTTTAAAAGATTTGCAGGAGGAGAAAGCCATAAGGTTAGAAGTTCTAAGTAACAATAGAGAACAACTGAGAACACAGGTCAGCAGAATAAAAAATACAATTCAAAGAATCCTTTACGAAGACACAACTCTTGCTGAAAGAATTAGAACGCTTTTCAGAGAGCAGGGAATCACAATAGCTAGTATACTAACTGCGTTAGGATTTGCAATAAGCACATTAGTGTTAACACTCACAGGTGGCACTGTCACACCTCCACCTCCACCTTCACCTTCACCTCCATCTGATCCGGGATGGGTAAAGAAACAACTCAAACACATTGCAGAACTATTAAAGAAACTAGCAGCAAAAGCTTTGGATGCACTTCCAGGAATCATTGGTTCAATTGTTAGCTGGCTGTTATCTTTTGCAGGTAAAGTTGTTGGTTTCATGGCTGAACATCTCTGGACTCTAATAGTTTTAATTGCAGGTGTTCTGCTAACGAGAATAAAGCAAAAGTAAGCCTACACCCACTCCACCAATTACTAGAGCAGTCTTCTGCGATTCATGATCATCACTAATACTAACAGCTTGATCATCACTAGTGACAGAATGATCTTCACCTGCAGCGTGATCTTCACTTGTCACGCTTTGTTTCTGTTCATTGTGATATGGCTGTAACATCGTTCTGATTTCTGAATTCAGTTCTTCACCCTTTCCAAGCGGCTGGGTGTCACTAGCAATAATGATTTCATTGTTATAATTTGTTATTGTTCCAATCTGCAGCTGGAGATCAGAAGGTAACATGTAAAGGCCGTTACCAACAGCAAAGTCAACTTTTGATCTTGCATAACGGAGAGAGTCTTGATACCTTTTGATGCTGGAAGGCAGATCAACTGCAGAGTTTATGACATCTTCTAAATTTGATAACAACTGTTTCTGTGCACCAAACCCTGTGCTTGTTCTCATTATGTTTGATCGTGTCTGTGCCTGCGAGCCTAGCAAGCACCACGCATATGTTCGGATAGATTCATTGATCCTTTCAACACCTGATCCAGTGAAACCTTTGCCGGTGTCTAATATAAAAGTAGTCCATGCATTGTGGTGCTGTTGTTCTATTGATCCTAACTGTACCTGCACATTTGAAGAAAAAGATGTATGACCTGGCCAGTAATCAAAATTATACCTCCTGTGGACACCCCATAAATATAGTGTTCCCATGCCATGGTTTTTGTCTTGCTTTTGCCTAAAGTCGGTCTTAAAATCTATATTGAATTCATTGCAGAGACGCTCATACACTTTCATGTTTATCCTATTGTTGAATGGGTTCCAGCTCTTTTCATGCGGCATTGGTGCCTGAAGTTCAGACAAGATTCTCCTGCACTGATAGTAAACGTGAAATGTGTACACACACTTTGTCAGTAAGTTTGAATTATTCATGTGGTCTGCATAGGACACTCCACATCCTGTGGTTGCACAGAATATTGCAAAGTTTAACTGATTCTGATAGAACTGAATTGGGTGAGAGTTCCACATCTTTGGAACACTATCATTTTTGATTGGGGGATTTAGGTAAGAATGGAATGGGTCAGGCACTTTAACGCGAATGGATTCTGTTTCTGTTACAGCAAAGTCCAACTCATGGAAAGAAATAGTCTTTGGATTGTAATATGGTCCAGTTTTGTATTTAACGTCTTTGTTGAATTTATACTGACTCATTTTTGTTGTTGAATAAAAAATGTTTATCACACTAACAAATGTGAAGACTGGTGTGCCAGTTAAACTTGCAACCCCTATCAACAATCAAAATGGAGGAATGAAAGTTGCACTGCATGAAATTATGTACAAGGTTACTTGGTATAATATCAGTAAAAAAAAGAATAACAACTGGGTAAGAATTAATGGTAAAACACATTCTGTAGAAGATGGTTACTATGACTTCTGCACTTTAGAGAAAGAATTGTTTGCTCCAGTAGGTATTACAGCGAGTTTAAATCATGCAAGTCTCATTGCTACTCTTACTATGCCCAAAACTAGAGAAGTAACCAGATCATTTGAGTTTCCAACCAAACTCCTTGATATGCTTGGAATTACAAAAATATACAAGGGAACACGTCCCATTGACATGGATGTTAACAGTGTACTGTTTGTTCACATGAGAGAGCTTAACACATCCTATAATCTGTTTAATGATCAGCGTTCTGATCTGCTTAGGATTCTTCCACCGAGTGATGCCTCTTTTTGTAAAATGCACGTGCCAACATTTAAGACACTTCAGTTCAAGGACTTGGAGGAAGGGTGTCATGAATTCCTACACATTGATCTGAAAAATCAAAGTGGACAACCAGTTGATTGTTTGTTTAACATTACATTGGAAATTGAGTATTAAAATGTCGAGTGGACCTACAATAATTTATCCTGTTGCATGTTCAACTATAGAGTTGAAAGATTTAGCAGATGCTATCGACTTTGAGAGCAATGCTGAAGTTGGTGCAGTGTATGCATTCGAGTTTACAGACACTGGTCATTACAAGAGAAAGGAAATCGACGATGAAAAGAAACCAAGATTCCTCAAACTAGGTCAAATCCGTGATGTTAATGTACCTGATCCAATTGTCGATGACACATTCTACATGTGGAAACATCAGAATAAAAAATGGGTACTTAGTCCTGTTATGAAAAAGATTGACTGGGAAGTGAAGTTTGAATTTGTGAGTCCATACACTCTTGTTGGAAAAGACGACACATTCCGTAAGTCAATCAATGCTAAACCACTAATTGTTAGCCTTGCTCCTGCGATTAACAGCAGGGGAGAAGTTGCAGTTAAACCTTTCCATAAGAACAACTATCTCATTCACAGAAAACAAAGTGTTGAAAAGGACGCTGACACCATTGTCGATTTTATACCCAAGCTTCCAATAGGGCAGAATGCAACTATGATATTTGATATAGTTGTCAGGAAAAGGGAAGAAACCACAAACACTGTTCTAATGAGAGGAATAAATCTCAACTGGAGACCATTAAATGTTGAAGAAGTCAGAGTATTTATTGCTGTTCAAAAGGATTCTAACACAATAAAAAAACAGACGTCAAACCAAAATGTTGTTGTTAACGCAGATATAAATAATTTAACAGAAATAAGAAGTATTAATCTTACTTATCTTGATTTGATTGCTTTCTACTATACAGATAAGGTGTTAAGCAATGAACAGCTTCAAAGCTTAGCAGAAACACTGGCCAGTGAGAATTAAGATAAATATTTTATATTTTGCATTAAAAGATGACTAGCAGTGTGAAGCTTTATCCTAATATTGATGAAAGTGCAGCAGAAAGTCAACAATTCAGACTGGCACACATTAGTAATATACAAAAACAACTAGAAGATGAATTAGAAAAATATTCTCGCGCTAGACGTAAGTACTCAACAACTTACAACAGCCTTTCTAATGCCAGCACTGGTTCTACTATCCTTGCATCAGCTGCAGGTGTAACGGGAACAATTCTGTTAGCTACCGGAGTAGGGACTCCAGTTTCTCTAATCCTAGGTGGTGTCGCAGCAGCAGTTGGTGGTTTATCATTTATAGCATCAGCTATAATGAAAAAAATTGTGAAAAAGCTTGAAAAACACGAATCCATTTCCACTCTTGCATCATCAAAATTGTCTAGCCTAAAACTGTCTATCAGTAAAGCACTTGAAGATTCAAAAGTTTCTGACGAAGAATTCAAACAGATACAAACAGACTTTGATGACTACAAAAGTAAGAAAGCAAGTATTCAAACAAAAACACGAGCTGAATATAACAAGCCACTCGATATAGAAGATCTGAAAAAGCAGTTTTTAAAAAAGGGGATTCAAATAGGACGGGAAGAAAAAGTAAAAATAGAATCACTTGTAAAGAGTTAACTATTCGTTTAGACAGTCACATTGCATGTATCAGATATAATTCTAACAGTGAAAGAACATATGAAGTAAAGTTTGTAAATGAGAGAGCGTATTGAGCTTAAGAATGTTGTATAAGAGAAAGGGAGAATGTACGTTCTGGGTTACTGATTCCGACAGACCCGGCATTGGTTCAAAACAACCTTACTTTACTGTATTTTTTTTTGGTATGGATTTATGCAGTATTTTTCTGATTTTGTCGCATGTTTCATTTTAGTAAAAGTTTAGTCCAGAAGCCTATTTTGCGTTAATATTTAGGGTCTGTCGGAATCGGTGAGCCAGAACGTACATTCTCCCTTTCTCTTACCCTCATCAAACAATAAACTGAACACTGCTGTTTTATTCACGTATTCAATCCTCTTTTCGGTTTTGTTGTGTTTTTCTCTTCTATAAGTTTTATTGAATGATTGATTGATTAGTTTGACAGTATTGTGGAACCCGGACGGTGGTTACCAAAAGAAATGGGCTGCGCTTTGTCGTCAGTGAGAAACGGAGATATGGTATTCTTGTCACAACGCTTAAAAGACGTAAAGAAGGAAAAAGAAGAAGTAAAGTGCACAGGAAGACCTTCTTCACTAACACCAGAGTTAGAACAAGAACTAGTTAATAACATTCATGAAGCTGAGATAAATTTGCCAACGTCAATCCCATCGTTGTTTTGTACACTGGACATGGAGATTCTGTCATTATGATTGCTTGGTTTCAGCAGCAAATGTCAAGCCTACCTGCCGCTGATGTCCTGCAACGCACAACCACAAACATCACGAGAAAAAAATCTGAAATCATCACATCTTCTCCTTACAAGCAAAAGCTGTAGATTTCCCCTGCAAAAGGGAATGCAGGTCAACAGAAGAGAGGAAAGAAGGAAGCTACAAAATCTTCTGCTCAGAAAAACAAGTGGGGAACATCATCTGCTCAGAGGAAGAATTAAAGGGGAACATTCTTAACGATGCGTTCTATCCTGGAGGCAAGCACTTGGTACTTGGTACTGCTTCATGTGTGGCACCAACTCCGCTGAGAGGACATGATACAGTGCCTTCTGTGCACACAGTGGGCTCACGAGGACTGCGCTGACAGCAGAGGACAAAAGGACTTTGTCTGCGAAATCTGTACTTCGTCATATTTTTTGTCTGCAAAATCAGTTCTTAAATCTGTTCTTAGTTATTTGCTTTCAGACTTTATGCGTATTGATTTTTACATTTAGTCAATTGAGCAGGTAGCCCTTTTATATCTGTTTGTCAACTGAAGAGGGTTACAAATGAAGCTGCGAAATCTCGTGGTACTGCTTCATGTGTGGCACCAACTCCCCTGAGGGCATGATACAGTGCCAGAAGTGCACACAGTGGATCACACGATGGTTGCGCTGAAAGGACATTGTCTGCGAAATCGGTTCTTAGCTACTTTTTTTCCTTTCTTTTTAACGGTTTTGTTTCAAAGTTGTTTTTTTTATACCTAGCCCTAATTTATATTTTTTTTCACATTCTAGGCTTAAATTGTTTTCCGATTTGTTATTTCCTTGGTGAAAATCACAATATGATGTGGGAAAAAACCCATTTAAGTCAAATGTCTCAATCAAAATGTTATGGCGTATTTATTTCTCTTGTGTGTGTGGCAAAGTGTACTTTTGTGCGTGTGATTGAGAGTGTTTAGTGTATATGTGTGTGTGAGAGACACAGAGAGAGCTAGAAAGAGAGTCGGTGTGTTTGTGTACGTGTTCCGAGTTTGACAACACAGTGTTCCACTTTACACACCCATGCGTCCATGCGTCCAACCTGGAACAGATGCAGACATTTTTATAATGATTTTTATAATGATCAGTCTGATGAGTTGCGTGACTTTTATTTTATTTTATGTTGTTCGTTTATTTATTAATAGACTCTAGTATAAAGAACGCTTTGCAATATCCATTTTGTTGTCTGGTCCGGTTGTTTCTCCTTAACTGTTCCGGGTTTGGCGACTTTCCCCAACCATGTCATTATTATTTTGGAGAAAGATTTAAACAAGTCCATGAAGGTGCCTCAAAGGAACAGTTCACGTCCCAGCTGCAGTACAAGGAAAAAAAGACAATCATCAAAAACAAGAGGAAAACCAGAGCGGAGAAAGATGACTACCACGTGAAGAACAAGTCGCCCAACTCATACTCCGCACTGGACATAACAGACTAAACCATCACATGGCCACAAAGCTGAAGCTAGTTCCCTCCCCCTATGTCCGTGTGGCAAGAATGACAGCAAAGCACATCCTGCAGGCTTGTCCATACCACAGTGCTCTGGGGGACACCATCTGGCCAGAGGAGACAACGCTGCAAAAGAAGCTATATGGCCCCAAAGAGGACTTGGAGAGGACAGCACGTCTCGCCCTTGCAGTCCAGACTGACGATCTAACAGCGAACGACAAGAAGAAGAACAAGAACAAGAACAAGAACAAGTCCATCATTGCAGATTGCGTATTGGTATGAGTGATTTTAATTTTAATTTATGTAAGCGGCACCTCAAGGATTGCCCCAAATGTGAGTGCGGTTACCCAAGAGAGACTGCTGAACACTATTTGTTGTATTGTCCATTGTATAGAGATGTACGATTATTGTCAATTGATATTTTGATGATATAAGCTCGCGGTCATGAAAAAGCTCGCTGAAGCTCGCATTTTTCATGATCCGCGAACTTCGACCATTATTTTTAATAATCGCTGAGACTCGGCATGTAACCTCTACTTACGCCGCCTTTATGTACTAAAGTGGCGTATGGGTTTCACTTTGTCTGTTTGTTTCTCTGTGTCTCTGTTTCTCTGTCTGCGGATTAGACTTGTATTTCTGTTTCTCTGGGGTCAATTGAGCTCAAATTTGGCGAGTAGCTTGGAATTGTTGCGCATACGGTTCGTATTGGTAGTAAAATTGGAGATATGAGCTTTACAAGCCTTTACGCACCCAGCCAGGGGGGAAAAACCAAATCAAAGGTTTCACATGAGGATGCGCGTCTCAACCTAACACGTCGAAGAAATGTGCTAGTGAGACCTGAGACCTTTATTCACGAAGCATGGGTGTTTTCACAAAGCATGGGTATGTATATTCTAGTCAGATTATATATTTTTTTTATTTGTTTCAGTTGTTTTCAAGGGAGCATCTCGTTACTCCCCGGTATCGTTACTCCCCCGGCTCGTTACTCCCCCGGCTTGTTACTAACCCTAACCCTAACCCTAAGGGGGAGTAACGAGCTGATCCCGTTTTGAAAGACATTTTTAATTTAATGTGAACGTGTGCGTGAACGCGTTCGTCTTGGTTTGAAACATCTTAACTAATATGCGAAGAGCGAACGGGAATTTCCGAAAGGGCGTTGTTAAAAAAAATGTCTTCCTCGAACAAATACTCATGCAAAACTCATCATTTTTAACAACAAAATTGACGAATAGTATACAACAATGTCTATCATATGGCTTTATAAACAAAGATCTTGTTTTAATGCAAACAAATATCAAATTATTTGGAATAACATTTATTTATGTCATATGAACAATCTGCTACCAATGAGTTTTTTTTATAACGCGGTCAATGACCAATGTTTCGGTTACTCAGCAAAGGGCAAAAACTGGGAATTACCAATTTTAAAAAGAATCAATCCGACCTCAGCATTGCTCATTTTGGAGCGAGATTTGAACTGAAGCTTGTTTACAAGGTAGTTTACGGTACATGGTTTGGCTGATTTGGTGTTTTTACAGAGACATTTTCTTCCGCGTGTCCAAGAACACACACACACACACATACATACACACACGTTCGCACGCATGCACGCACACACACACGTATGCACGCAAGCACCCACGCTCGCACACACACACACACACACACACTAAATGAAGAAAAGCGTTGAGTGACTTACCCTCCGTGGAGAGCACAGGGCCGTAGACACACTTGTAGTTGACTTTGGCGTGTGTTTGATGCCGGCCCAGCAGTGCACCCACCACTGTCACAAGCACCAAGCTCCACGTCCTCACAGACATGGTCAACATTGTTGCTGACGCTAACTCGCAAGTCACTGCTCTTTCTGGAATATGTGAGATTTTTCACCCTTTCGCCGTTATTTTTTTTTCTCCCTTCGTAATCTATTCCTTTTGTTGTTGTTGTAAAGCTAAATAATAAGCCGAACAATTAAATACAAGTGTTTAGCTCTCAAGCAAGAGAGACGTCTTTACCACAGTTTCAGTGTTCGGAGTTGTTCGTCGAGTCTGTTCAATCGTTTTTAAGAGTTAATAGGAATAAGCTACTTCGTTTTCTCCCAAGCAGAAGGGAGAGATGATCTGTTGGTGTCAAGAGGAAGCGGGCAGGGACAGCGTGCAGCACTCCGTGAGAGTGTCAGAGAAGACAGAGGGCCCGTGTCAACTGCATGGAAATAAGTCAGCACCGCCCTGCTCTCTGGAACTGTCTGCCCCCTCCCCCGCTCTCCACACATGTCGTCATCTCCCTGGCGTTGGCCACGTGACCTGTCCTGACCGCGCTTTCTCGTTGGCCCACCAGGCTCAGAGGCTTCAAATGACCATCTTCATTTCCACCGCTGAAGCAGGACAGCGCAGAAAATGCCGCGTGAGAGAAGCAACAAAAACAGTGCGACACACAAGTCTGGTGTGAGAAAAACGAGTAAATCACGACTTCTGTGCAGCGAGTGTCGGCGAAGTTGTAAAAACGTCTTGGCCGTTCACGTCCACAGGGGGAAGTTGCGTGGATGACACACGGGGCGACTAATGGGCAGGTACAGGTTGTAATGATGCTGCCAAACTGCGCAGCCTTAGATTTTGCTGTAGGCGGCCATTATCAGTTTGTAAAGTAGGTCCAACGCAACACACTACCCCAGGGTTCAGGTCCTCCATCGCTTAAAGGAGCTATGCCTTATACAGCTTCTATCCATAATTATGACTACCCTCCGACATGGCTTTTCATCAGTATCACCACGTGTATGTGTGTGTGTGTGTGTGTGTCATATCAACCCGAGTTCTTCTTTAACGTATAACCAGAGTCGATTTGCCATCATGCTGTGATACCCCGTAATTCCACGTGCAACTTGTGACACAAGCGAGGGACTGACCTTAATCGCCCAGGCGGAACGCACACACACATATGCCCTCTAGTGCTGCAAATGTATTACTGTCCCAGAAAGGTTTACAACCATCATTTTCAATCAAATCAACTACATGCTGTATCTGTATGTCTGAAGGAATACATTTATATGTTTTGAACCCAAATTTGACTACTTTTTCATTGCAAATTTGTTTAACATTTTAGTTTGCTAAAAATCGGCTGATTTAATAAAGCCGCCATTTTGTGACATTCCTCTCTTGACGAAAAACAGACGTTTATTTCCAGTAAACTAAGAGTGAAGAGTGCAAACAAAGTGTACAGGTGCAAAGAGATTATGTGCATGTTTATGACCACAATATCTGTTTATACAAAAATTCGTTGTTTACGCAGTAATTTGACCGGGCCCAAAATGCTGTTCGGTCGAGGCATCGTGTCACGCATTATCCGGCACAGATAACCACTCATGGGCACACAATAACAATGTGTTGGATCTACTTTGCAGGGACACTTATTTGTACACATTACTGCTACACAAACACAGCTTTTGTTACGAAATATATAGTTTTGTTTGCCGGTAATTGCAACATGAATCTCAGAGGAGGTCTTGGTGTCACACATTTTGGCCTCGACCGAACAAGACGTTTTTGCATTCAATTAAATAATGAACAATATTTTTTTTTAAACTACACTACTCACAGTCAAACCAAATTGTTATGAATTCTTGTTCAGCGATGTTGTGTTAGTGGGAAAATTGCACGGAATTCTCTACTACTGAGCTTGGTAGCAAAAGAAAAAGCGGAAACTTGCGAAAAAGGACCTTGCTTTGGACCGTTCAGCCCGAACACATTGCACAAGCCACATGGAAAAACCATTATGCAAGTGCAAGCACTGCTGTTTATGTGTGAGATGCTGTCACTTGCTTGGCTTTTTGAGAAGACAGCCACCAATATTGGGCATTATCCGACAATACCTCCACAACGAAAATTGAACGAGTTTGAGAGGGGACGAGCTGTTGCATGGTTCCAAGATGGTGTCCCCAAGCGAGAAGTGGCCAGGCGACTTCACGTGTCCATCTCGGTCATTGTCAGACTGATTCAACGTTTCACAGCCACTGGGAGGGTCCAGGAAAGACGCAGACCTGGGCGACCAAAGAAGACAACTCCACGTGAAGATCGTCTCATTGAACGACTAGCCTTGCAAACAAGAACAGCCTCTTCCAGCATTATTCGAAGGCAGCTGAGGGTGGCTACTAACACCAACATCAGCCAGCAGACCATACGGAATCGCCTTCATGGGTTTAACCTCCGTTCTCGTCGCCCAGCTGTACGGCCACGCTTAACTCCAGCCCATAGGGCAGCACGCCGCGCCTTCTGCAGACGTCACGTGAGGTGGACACGTCAACAATGGTCCTAGGTCCTGTTCAGTGATGAATCACGCTTCACCTTGAACCACAACGACGACCGACTGAGGGTCTGGAGGCACCAAGGGGAACGCTACATTGACGCCACTGTCCACGAAAAGGTGGCCTTTGGTGGAGGTTCTGTAATGGTCTGGGGGGCCTTCAGCCTTCACCACAGAACACCCTAGTTTCATGTCCAGGGTAACCTGACTGGCCTCCGATACCGGGATGAGATCCTTCGACCGCTGGCTGTGCCTACACTGCAGCAGATGGGACCGCAGGCTGTCTACCAGGATGACAACGCTCGCCCCCACAGGGCAAGGGTGGTCAACGACTTCCTGCAGCAGTCTGGAGTCAACAGAATGGAGTGGCCAGCATGCAGTCCCGATCTCAACCCGACTGAGATCCTCTGGGATGAGTTGGATCGCAAAGTGAGGAGCAACCCCCCCTCCCCCTCCCAGGGATGTCCAGCATCTCTACCAGATGCTGCAGGCTGAGTGGCAGGCGCTTCCACAGAGGATCTTCACCACCCTGGTCAAATCTATGAGGACTCGCTGCGTCGAGTGCCAGAACAACCAGGGCGGTTACACGCATTACTGAACTTTTGGGAGCATCTGAATGCCATGTCTTGTGATTTCAACGACTTTGTGAAATTAAATTTCGATACGTACACACTTTGATAAAATGTACAGACCAAACGATTGCTCGAAATTGAAGGAAATGTATCGTTATCACTAAAGTTAAATGTTTGCCACATACCAACGTATTGGCTTTCTTATTTGTGTGCAAGTGATCCTTAACTTTTTGTGAGTAGCTTACTTGAAAACAATTTCATCCTGAAATGCTCACAACAGTAGAAATGGTTGGTTATTGAGCGCGAGACTTGCAGTGTCTGTCAAATTGTCAATGCCTCGACCGAACATGGTTTTGGACGGTTACGTACTTTGCCGCTCCATATAAGGGAAACCAACAAATTTCTTTGAGCTTTTTGTCCACTTATAGTTTTATCACACCCTATTTTATTGCACATGAAGTTTTCAACGATTTTCTTGACAATGTCACGCTTTTGGACCATGACTCTGAGAATGACCCATGTTCTAGAGCTGTTGGTCGAGAACATAACAAAACGGTTTCTTCATTGGCGTTTCTTTCGAGTGACAATTCGCCAAAAAAAATTAAAAACAAACAAGTCGCGTAAGGCGAAAATACAACATTTAGTCAAGTAGCTGTCGAACTCACAGAATGAAACTGAACGCAATGCCATTTTTCGTAGCATCGTCAGTCCACCGTTCATGGCAAAGGCAGTGAAATTGACAAGAAGAGCGGGGTAGTAGTTGCCCTAAGAAGGATAGCACGCTTTTCTGTACCTCTCTTTGTTTTAACTTTCTGAGCGTGTTTTTAATCCAAACATATCATATCTATATGTTTTTGGAATCAGGAACCAACAAAGAATAAGATGAAAGTGTTTTTTTTAAATTGATTTCGACAATTTAATTTTGATAATAATTTTTATATATTTAATTTTCAGAGCTTGTTTTTAATCCAAATATAACATATTTATATGTTTTTGGAATCAGAATATGATGGAGAATAAGATGAACGTAAATTTGGATCGTTTTATAAATTTTTATTTTTTTTTACAATTTTCAGATTTTTAATGACCAAAGTCATTAATTAATTTTTAAGCCACCAAGCTGAAATGCAATACCGAAGTCCGGGCTTCGTCGAAGATTACTTGACCAAAATTTCAACCAATTTGGTTGAAAAATGAGGGCGTGACAGTGCCGCCTCAACTTTCACGAAAAGCCGGATATGACATCATCAAAGACATTTATCAAAAAAATGAAAAAAAGTTCGGGGATTTCATACCCAGGAACTCTCATGTCAAATTTCATAAAGATCGGTCCAGTAGTTTAGTCTGAATCGCTCTACACACACACACACAGACACACACACGCACATACACCACGACCCTCGTCTCGATTCCCCCCTCGATGTTAAAACATTTAGTCATAACTTGACTAAATGTAAACAAGTCGCGTAAGGCGAAAATACAACATTTAGTCAAGTAGCTGTCGAACTCACAGAATGAAACTGAACGCAATGCAACGCAGCAAGACCGTATACTCGTAGCATCGTCAGTCCACCGCTCACGGCATAGGCAGTGAAATTGACAAGAAGAGCGGGGTAGTAGTTGCGCTGGGAAGGATAGCACGCTTTTCTGTACCTCTCTTCGTTTTAACTTTCTGAGCGTGTTTTTAATCCAAACGTATCATATCTATATGTTTTTGGAGTCAGGAACCGACAAGGAATAAGATAAAAGTGTTTTTAAATTGATTTGGACAATTTTATTTTGATAATAATTTTTATATATTTAATTTTCAGAGCTTGTTTTTAATCCGAATATAACATATTTATATGTTTTTGGAATCAGCAAATGATGGAGAATAAGATAAACGTAAATTTGGATCGTTTTATAAAAAACATATTTTTTTTACAATTTTCAGATTTTTAATGACCAAAGTCATTAATTAATTTTTAAGCCACCACGCTGAAATGCAATACCGAAGTCCGGGCTTCGTCGAACATTACCCGACCAAAATTTCAACCAATTTGGTTGAAAAATGAGGGCGTGACAGTGCCGCCTCAACTTTCACGAAAAGCCGGATATGACGTCATCAAAGACATTTATCAAAAAAATGAAAAAAAGTTCGGGGATTTCATACCCAGGAACTCTCATGTCAAATTTCATAAAGATCGGTCCAGTAGTTTAGTCTGAATCGCTCTACACACACACACACAGACACACACACACACACACACACACACACGCACATACACCACGACCCTCGTCTCGATTCCCCCCTCTACGTTAAAGCATTTAGTCAAAACTTGACTAAATGTAAAAAGAGGTCGGTAGAACTCCGTGCATTGCACGCCAAGCGGGGTAAGCGAAGGTCGAACTGACCTAATTCACACAACGACTGCCGTGAGTCCTGTATCAATATTGACACATGTCCGCATAGCTCAGTAGGACTGCGGCGTTGTTTTTGAAGTCCATGGTTCGAGCCCCGTCAATGCCATGTTTTTTTTAATGTATTTTTATGAATCATGCGCGCTTTTTCTGTTCAGTTTATAAAACACAGTCTACTTTTCTTTCTTTCTTTTTTTTTTCGGGGTGAGGGGGGCAAGTTTTTTTGTTTTTTTGCTCATTAATATAAACAATTCAAGACTCAAATACTATAACATTTTAATGTCCTACGATAATAAATGCCTTGTAGTGCAGGGCGGTTTAAAAAAATGTAATTCACATTGGTTCTGAATTGCATAATCATCGACTTTTTTGAAAAACCACTCACTGAAACAGACGCAGCACGCGCGCCTGCCGCTTAAATACACACACACACACACACAAACACACACACACATAAAACACACACACACAACACACACACACACACACGTACACACACGCACACACACACAGACACACACACACACACACACACACACACATACACAGAGGCACCACTGTTTATACGGTTTTTAAATACTATGCAACACATGTAACCCAAACAAAACATGTTTCCCACACCGGTGACACTATGACGGTTCCCCTACGCTTTGTGTTCGGTGGACCAACGACAGTTCCAAGCAGGCATTTTTTGGTAGGATATTTCTTGCCGATGCTACGAATTATGCAGTTTTGCAGTAAAGTGGAAGGCATTCTACCTAATAACGGCTAAAATATCAAAAACCTTCAATCCAACAGCACCTAGGCATGTAGTGTAAACACTCACAGATCTAACAAGACCATTCTCAGAGAGCAACATTGCGTAATACTACCATAAATGGATGTTTTGGGTGACAGTACCTCGATCTTGTCCGCGAATTTTGGCGTGTGGGAACCGAGTGGGAACCGAACACAAAGGGTCAGGGCACCGAACACAAAGCGTAGGGGAACCGTCATAGTGTCACCGGTGTGTTTCCGTACCCCTTCTTTTATTAAAACACAGCTTCGGCCCTTGATCATATGAAAACGAGTGTCTACCAAATTCTTCCCCGTGCATATCAAACCGTTTTTCTCGTGCATATCAAACCGTGTGATGGACTGACCTTAAAGGCGTGGAGCGAGTTTTGGCGTCAACTAAGGTGACTCGAGTCGAACCGGAGGTCGCAAAAACTCGGTCCGGTACGACTGGAGTGACGTCACCGGTTAACCAACTTTCAACCTTGCTTCCTGCGTAGGGTCTCTCCAGTTCCAAGATGGCTGCCAAGGCGAGGTGAGAAACTTCTGCAAATATTTTTTGACAAAGTTACGGATTGTGAGAAGACATTTGTTGTAAATCACTTAGCCTTTTAAAAATTAAGGATACTGGGTTGGATACTGTCTTGGTTTTAATGCATTTTATTTTAGCAGTGATGTTTATTTTGGGAAGAAATGAGGTCAACAGGAGTTTGGGTGCGATTTCGGCTCAAATGTACTTTAGCGCCCTGAACTTTTACCCGGCTGTTTTGCGCTCGATTTTCACGCTCACTTCTTCATTGACGTTCGAATCGATAGTTCGATGTTTTGGCATTACATTCACATCAACAATAAAACAGTACTGCTTGTTCATCATCGTCGTCCATCAACTCTCCACAACAGTAAATCCGTAACGCGCTTGTCGCCATCTTGTTGCAAGGGACGCGACTGGACACAACCCAACAGCGTTTCCGCGAAGAAAAAAACCAGACATGCGCAGTGACCCTACCGTAGCTCAACCCTGTTCCTCGCGAAAACTCGCTCACAGTAAGCCTCCCGTAAACCATCACAGATACGGTCAGGCTTTTACACATAGTACAAACACCCTTTCATTTAAACACTCACCGATTGAGAACATCCTAGGTGCCCTCCGTAAAGAGCGAACAATTTTCAAAGGTGCAAGAAAAGGTTTTATAAAGACAACCAAACATGTGTCGGCTTTGTTACGTTATCTTGCTGCAAAAAATACTCTAGAAAGAAAAAATAAACAAATTCCTCTTCTGTAAGGTACCGAGTTCAATATCGCGTGCCTGTGGCCCTGAACTTGACTAAATGTTTTAACATAGAGGGGGAATCGAGACGAGGGTCATGGTGTATGTGTGTGTGTCTGTCTGTCTGTGCGTGTGTGTGTGTAGAGCGATTCAGAGTAAACTACTGGACTAATCTTTATGAAATTTTACATGAGAGTTCCCCAGATGTTTTTTTCTTTTTTTTCGATAAATGTTTTTTATTACGTCATATCCGGCTTTTTGTAAAAGTTAAGGCGGCACTGTCACACCTTCATTTTTCAATCAAATTGATTGAAATTTTGGCCAAGCAATCTGCGACGAAGGCCGGACTTCGGTATTGCATTTCAGCATGGAGGCTTAAAAATTAATTAATGACTTTGGTCGTTAAAAATCTGAAAATTGTAATTAAAATTATTTTTTTTATAAAACGATCCAAAATTTCTTTTATTTTATTCTTTATCATGTTCTGATTCCAAAAACATATAAATATGTTATATTTGGATTAAAAACAAGCTCTGAAAATTAAAAAAAATTAAAAATTATGATCAAAATTAAATTTCCGAAATCGATTTAAAAATAAATTCATCTTATTCCTTGTCGGTTCCTGATTCCAAAAACATATAGATAATGTTATGTTTGGATTAAAAACAAACTCAGTAAGCTAAAAAGAATAGACATACAGAAAAGCGTGTTATCCTGCTCAGCGCGACCACTACCGTACTATTCTGCATGGCTTGTCAATTTCACTGCCTTTGCCACGAGCGGTGGACTGACGATGCTACGAGTATACGGTCTTGCTGAAAAATTGCATTGTGTTCAGTTTCATTCTGTGAGTTGGACAGCTTGACTAAATGTTGTATTTTCGCCTTACGCGACTTGTTTATATCTCTTGTTTAGTTTTATTCGCAAAGGAAGAATGTCTCTGTAGCGCAGCGTTTCCAATCCGGCAGGTCGTTGGTTCGAGTCCCGTCAGCGCTATATTTTTAAAAATGTTATTTCATTGTTGTTTTTTTACTCTGCTTTGTTTTGTTTTATTTTACTTCATTCATTTTTATTCCAATGCATTATTGGTGATCAATTGCAATACTGACCAACGCTTGCCAGGTATAATTCAGTGTTAAACGATGGAACTTTCCTAGCTAAAGGTCTGCGCTGGCGATATGGAATATTAGTTGATATTAATGGTGGCAATATCGCAAGTAAGTAGTTTGGCACCTTACGGTGTACAATCTTGTGAAATAATATCAATTTTTGACGTTTACGCCTCTCTTAAAGTGAAATAAAGCCTGACTCGTCGTACAGTTGTTGATGGCTTGTACCGCGGACTGCTCCAACTTCAAAGCTTCATCTTTGGCGGGAAGTGATGTCTGAAGAGGTTGATTTTGTGTGTTAGTGTTAGTGTGAGTGTGTGTGTATGTGTGTGTGTGTGGGTGTGTGTGTGTGTGTGTGTGAGAGAGGGAGAGAGAGAGGGGGGGATGAGGGAGGGGGAGTTTTGTGCAATAACGCATCCTTTGAACACTTCCATGACAAATGACCAAAATATCGTTTTTCTAGCTAAGGACCCGCTCCTGCCAAGGGTATAGTACCTAGTAAACGCCCACCCCCCACTTTTGGGCAAAACTGGTACATAGGGTTGGTGGGCGTATACAAGGTAGTTAACGGTAATATCATGTTAACCATCAATTTTTAAAAAAAAACTCATTCTCGCCTAAAATTAATTTTTTAAATCAATTTTGATATTACAACGTACTCTTTTGCACACGAAGAAAATAAACAAAAACAAACAAATGACAAAGAGTAAAAAAATAGAAAAAAAATAAGGCCTGATCCCGATTCGCACTCGACTCAACCGCGCAGCAGGCGAATTCGATAACCGTTCGGCTACGGAATCAGACACCAAACCCTCGCCATTGTAATGCATTAAACAAGACCACGGGGGATAACCGGTCAAAGGCCGAACAGAAGCCGAAGGCCGCTCATGACACGTGTGAAGGCAAGTTTTGTCTGTTTTCTAGGTATTGTTTGATTTATGTCGGGATTTAAGGTAAGCTACTGATTCAGCGATGACTAAATTTGTTTCTCGATGCATAAAAAGTCAGGGAGCGATTGATATTTGCCCGTAAATAGCCTTCAAAGCTGAAAATGTCCGCGATCGAGCACCGGAAATGGCTGTTCGATGGGTTTTGCAAGTAGAAATGTGCTTTATTTCACCAAATCAGCTCGTATTTGGTGTGGGTACGGGATTCTAGAGGACGAAGGAGTCATAAGAGGTGCAAAGAAGTGCTATTTGGGAGTAGAATAAATCTTCCGAGACAGTAGACAAGAGAAGGTCATATTTGAGAGATGCGCATATAGGCCGATTGTCTTTCCGACAAGCGAATGATACAGCAGATTAATCATTCGTTTTGACCAGAAGCCTAGTCTCTAGTTTTTATGTCTAATGTGTAAACATGAGGGCTAAGGGGGCACTGATACCATAGGGGGAACTGAGGGGGTTGGGGGTGAGATCCCTGCCTCAGTGGAGGGGACACCATAGTATGACGGCATAATTGCGACACAAGTAAAAATTACATATATCACTTCCACATTGATAATTTACTAATTACCAATGACATGTATAAATATCAATGTATCTATACTGTTCAAAAAAAGAAACGCATAGCTTGTAATATTTGGTTAATTTAGTTATATGGCTACAAGGATATCCACCAAACTGCAGAAAATGTTTATCTGGTCGTCGACCTTTCGTCCATTGTCACAAGTGAGCTCTGCACGTGACGCATGCGTTATCAGTGGCTACAATGTCAAAATTGCTCATTTGGCATGACCACTCGTCATGCTTCAGTGTAATCTCGTGAAACTCGGGGAATATTGAGCTCTCACCATGTCTTCCAAAACCCATAAAAGCGGATTGTTCGCCACAAAGAAATCAGACGACAATTCAGCAACGAAAGATGGCCCGATTGAGCAGAGAAGACCGCCAAAAATTGCATTGGGTCGTTTACAAGCAGGCCAAAGTCAAAGTGCAATCGCCAGGCACTTCCACGTGTCCCAGAGCACCATCAGTAGTAGACTGTGGGTCAGGTTTCAAGCCACTGGCTCCGTTGCTGACTTGCCACGAGCGGGAAGACCAAGGGCGACAACTGCTGCTCACGACCGCTTCATACGGCTCCGCCACCTCCGGAATCGTTTCCTGTCGGCCTCATCTTCTGTCCAGGCTCTCCCCGGGCCACACCGATTATCGGACCAGACCGTGCGGAACCGCCTGCATGAAGCTGGTTTGAGAGCTCGCAGATCTCACAGAGGAGCTGTCCTCACCCGCCGCCATCGCCAGAACCGAGTGCAGTGGGGCAACCAGCACCTTCGCTGGACCGTCCGGAATCACTGGAGACACGTGTGGTTCAGCGACGAGTCCTACTTCCTGCTCCAGCGACATGATGGTCGGAGGAGGGTCTACCGGAGAGTAAACGAACGTTACGCGCCCAACTGTGTGGATGAGGCACCCGTTCATGGTGGTGGAGGCGTCATGGTGTGGGGGGCGATCAATACCGCTGGAAGGAGCACCCTGGTGCACGTCCAAGGGCGCATAACTGCCCAGCGATACGCGGAGGAAATTCTGCGCCCACACGCCCTTCCTCTTCTGGCTGACCAGGATGCCATATTCCAGCAGGACAACGCTCGCCCGCACACAGCACGACTCACCACCCAGTTCCTCACCGACCACCATGTCCAGGTGCTTCCCTGGCCATCCATGTCGCCAGACATGAACCCGATAGAACACCTCTGGGATGAATTGGACAGACGTGCGCGCAGGCGAGAAGAAGCGCCGGCAAATCACCGCGATCTATTGCAGGCACTTCAGGAGGAGTGGGACACCATCCCACAGCAAGATATCCGGCATCTGATCCAGTGCATGCCCAGAAGGTGCCGGGCAGTTGTTGCTGCTCAAGGCAGTCACACCCCCTACTGACTTGACAGCCTCGGCACCCAATCGTATTGATTGACTGATTGATTTGAAGATGCAAATGAACTGTGTGTGCATTCAACTGTGTCCATACCAAATTTCAAACAAATAATCTAAATATTGGATTTTCTGTTAATTTTTTCGAAAAATAAAACAAATTTGGCAAGTAGCAACTATGCGTTTCTTTTTTTGAACAGTATATGAGTGGTATCTTGTCGGTGTTCAACCCACCGTCTTCGCTATCACTCATCTCGTGCATCACAATTGCTATTTCTTCTTCTGCGGGTTCCGCCGATCTCGCGGCCGCTCCGTCGGGAACATCCGACGCGGTTCTTTCCACGTACAACTTCAGCAAGTTGGCGTGGTACACCTTGACCTTATTTCCCACTCTATCAACTATCTTGTAAGGTCCTTTCCAAGTCAGCTGAAGCTTGCTGTGCTTTACTGGTAACAAAATCAAAACTTTGTCACCCTTTGCCAGGTGCCTTTGGCGTGTGTTTTTATCGTACGCCCGTGCGTGTCTGAGCGAGGCTTTGCTCAGGTTTTCCCTGGCTAGAGTGCACGTTTGTTCTATTTTGTTCGAGAGATCGACAATGTGACCTATTGTCGTCCTCAACTCTTCACTGGACTCGTCATCAGTCCAAATCTGCCTGAGTACCTGCATGGGTCCTCGGACCTCTCTCCCGTACAAGAGTTCGAACGGAGAGAACATGAGGCTTTCTTGGGGCACCTCGCGGTATGCAAACAGTAGAGCGGGAATAAATTTATCCCACTCCTTGGGCTGCTCTTGGCACATACGCTTCATCATTGACTTGAGAGTAGAGTTCAGTTTCTCTGTTAACCCATTGGTTTGAGCATGAAACGGACTAGTGCGCAATCCTTTCACCCCTAGCAACCTGTTGACTTCAGTCATGTATCCACCTACAAACTGTCCCCCCTGATCAGTCAACACTTCTTTGGGTAGTCCGAAACGCGTCCACATCTCAAACAGAGCATCCGCGACCGTCTCTGAGCTGATGTCTTTCAGCGGAACGGCCTCCGCGTACCTAGTCGCGTGATCGATCATGGTAAGGATGTACAGATGCCCCCGCGCCGAAGCAGGTAGGATGGGGCCGATGATATCAACACCAACGCGTTCGAAAGGGGTGTTCATCAGCGGGACTTTCTGGAAAGGTACCTTCCTAGTTGCTCCCTTAGGAGTACTTCTTTGGCAGGCATCACATGATGCACAGTAGCGTCTCACATCTCCGCAGATGCCTGGCCAGAAAAAGTCTTGCCAGATTTTGTCTCTGATTTTCCTAGCGCCTAAGTGACCTGACATGGGTGAATCATGCGCCAAACCCATCACTTCGTCCCTAAACGTTTTAGGCACCACCACCGGCTTGTATTCTATATCTTTGGACGAGTAGACCCTGTACAGAATATCCTTCTTCCATACGTAACGAGTCCCTGTTTTGAGCTTGTGGTCTGCGACCGCGCGAGCCTTGACCAAGTCAGGGTCGTTTCGTTGCTCAGCTTTCAGATCATCAGGTTTGATCTGCCCTATCAGAGTTTCCTTGGGAATAACCTTCACTGGCTTTTCCTTGCTTTTTGCTTCTTGCTGTCGAGTGACTACGGGAGTACAAGTCTCCGCTCTTGCTCGGAACAAAGGCACCCCTGTCTCGACATTTTGACTATCGGTCCTCACGTTACCGATCAACACCGGATGCACCGGCATATCCATCACCAACACCTTGGTAATGCCACTGAAAAATGGAGTTCGCATCTCCACTTCAGCTATCGGGAGCTCTCTAGTCACACGGGAATCGGCTAACACTACTCTCTTTGCTTCGCCCGTGTACTTCTCCCTCGGAACTATCTCGCTGTCCACAATGATAGCGGAAGCTCCCGTATCCCTTATCGCTCTCACCGTCTTGCCTTCGACGGTAGCTTCACACTGCGGCTCAAACACGAGGTTACAGCATTTCTCACATACTGTGGGTGGTTCCTGAACGTCCACCGCTGCCAATGTGATCGTTGATGCAGAGCTAGGCTTATTGTTGGGTTTGCTCTTAGGACACTGACGCGCCAGGTGAGGTCCGCCACATAGAAAACAACCGCTGGGACCCGACCTCTGTCCCTCCGATGCGTTGCCGAACCTGAAGTTATCTGTTCTCACGTTCGCGGGTGGTTTGGATCCACCGTTGGGTTGGTTATGCACTGTTTTGGGTGGATTAGGGATCGCCCGGCGATGTTCCGATTCGCGCGACTCCTCGTACACGCGCGCGTGTTTGAGCGCCTCATCGACATTGATCGGGTTACGCTCCCGCACGAACCAAGCTTGTTCAAAGGGTAGCCATTCTAGAAACCTTTCCATGATGATCAGACTTTTTGGGTCATGTGCTTTACCCTCTCTCTTTGCTAGCTCCACCCACCTGTCAAAATACAGTTGAATTCTCGTCAACCCTTCCTTTGCGCTTTCCCCAGCCTCTTTCTTGGCGCCCCTAAACTTTTTCCGGTACGCCTCTGATGTCAGCTGGAACTTTTCCAGAATAGCGGCCTTTACCGTGTTGTAGACCTTTGCCTCTTCATCTGACAATCTGGCATATGCCTCGCGTGCTTTGCCTTTGAGTTGGCAGCCTAGTCGCGCTCCCCAATCATCATCATCCCATTTCGAGATTTTTGCTACCCTTTCGAACTGACGAAAGTATGCCTCGAGATCATCTTTATCATCCAGATATGGTAGCTTCAATTTGATTGATTTCTCATGCCCGGGACCAGCATCGTTGCCTAACTCGCGAGCATTCTGGTTGCGGTTGCCTTCAGCTTGATTCTGCAACTCGATACGACGCAGTTCGAAGTCTCGCTCCTCGCGCCTCCTTCTATCTTCTCTCTCTGCTGCGACCCTACGCTCTTCAGCCTGGAGAGCTTCTCTCCGTCTCCTCTCCTCCAACTCCAGGTTATCTTTTCTCTTCTTCTCCTCCAGCTCCTCGAGCCGGCGTTTTTCGATATACTCTGCTGAGGGTTTACCTGATAAGCCTAGTACGTTGCCACTAGAGGCGAGTCCACCTCTGCTACCTGACGTGGGCGGGGCATGTTTACTCTACTGCTACTTATGTTGATTGTGACCCCGACCCTGTCGTAGATTACCAATACAACATCTCAGCTGCACTAATTCACACTGATTAGTTACAACCGCCACGGATTATAGACTTTACTTTGAACCTTTGAACAAAGAAGCTAAACACTGTCCTCGATTTAAATTAGTCCTAACACCACCTCACTCTGGTTATGTTGACTCAATTTAAATCTCTACTCTACTAGGTTAGTCGTAGTCTCAACTATTCCGAATTGGTACGACCTAACTTAGTTCACTGATCTAACTTCTACTCAAGTTAGATCCAGTTACCTGTTGAACCTCGTTCAACCTAAAAGAGCTTGGGTTTAGTTCGACTAGTACTTTACCGTTATCTTCAAAAGATGTAGGGTGAAAGAAATATAATTTAGAGTGCTGCTGTTGCCGTCCAATCCTCGCCCGAGCAGTCGCCGCTTTCTTGTGTTAACTTTCTAATCTACTCAAGATTAACTAACATACATGTATAGCTTCTCTAGTCTACTCAAGACTAACTATCATGCATAAGAAACAGACGTGCTGTGCTGCGATGGGGTAAGGATAGACAACCTCCGCGCACCTACAAAAATTTGCGTTGTTGGCCACACAGAAAAAAAATAAGATCTAGCTCATAAAATCGTATCCCGGACACGAGCCCCCACTATAGCGGAATGTGGGGAAGAAAGATTTAGAATAGTAGAAGTACTTTCAAGCTCCCACACTTGAGTTTTAATGCTAAAAAAACTCAACAACAAACGCAATTCTTTATAGGTGGA
>NC_090259.1:35578913-35583913 GCF_037325665.1 Littorina saxatilis | reverse complement strand
TCAACTGTCAAGTACACTTAAACCAAACACACATAACAAAAATAGCAGTCCTTGGACATTCTAAACGATTCTTGTAGTGAGGTACAAAACTAGTTGATGGTTCATGTCACAGATCAGACCTCCATTTTTCACGCATTTAATCATTTCTTTCGCAAAACAACCTTCATAATAATCATGCAAAATACTCAGTTTTGTTTGTACTATTTCTTTATTCATTTTACTTCTCAAAAATACCAATATCATGATTTAAAATTCAGTATGTTTCAATTGTGGGCTAATTTGATTATGGCACACACAAAAGGATCAGTTTCTGAGACGCACCCATATATCATTATACAAACAAATGAGTTGGTATACAGTTGAATCACATGGAATAAAACCGGACTGAACTGGTGTTAACAGGTTATACTCCTTCAAATAAGCAAACACGTGACATTGTACACACCTTTCCATAACTTTACCTACACAGCTAAGAAGTGATATTGGTCGGTAATTTGAACATAATTCCTTTTCACCTTTTTTATACACTACTCACAAAAAGTTAAGGATCACTATGAGAAAACAGGTGCTAAATAAAATCAATTCGCTACTGTTATTTATTTCTCAGTCAAACCAAATTGTTATGAATTCTTGTTCAGCTGCAAGTGGGCGATGTTGTGTTAGTGGGAACATTGCACGGGATTCTCTACTACTGAGCTTGATAGCAAAAGAAACAGCGGAAACTTGCGAAAAAGGACCTTGTTTTGGACCGTTCAGCCCGAACACATGGAAAAAACATTATGCACGTGCAAGCACTGCTGTTTATGTGTGAGATGCTGTCACTTGCTTGGCTTTTTGAGAAGACATACCACCAGTATTAGGCATTATCTGACAATGCCTCCACGACGAAAATTGAACGAGTTTGAGAGGGGACGAGCTGTTGCATGGTTCCAAGATGGTGTCCCCAAGCGAGAAGTGGCCAGGCGACTTCACGTGTCCATCTCGGTCATTGTCAGACTGATTCAACGTTTCACAGCCACTGGGAGGGTCCAGGAAAGACGCAAGCCTGGGCGACCAAAGAAGACAACTCCGCGTGAAGATCGTCTCATTGAACGACTAGCCTTGCAAACAAGAACAGCCTCTTCAAGCATTATTCGAAGGCAGCTGAGGGTGGCTACTAACACCAACATCAGCCAGCAGACCATACGGAATCGCCTTCATGGGTTTAACCTCCGTTCTCGTCGCCCAGCTGTACGGCCACGCTTAACTCCAGCCCATAGGGCAGCACGCCGCGCCTTCTGCAGACGTCACGTGAGGTGGACACGTCAGCAATGGTCCGTCCTGTTCAGTGATGAATCACGCTTCACCCTGAACCACAACGACGACCGACTGAGGGTCTGGAGGCGCCAAGGGGAACGCTACAGTGACGCCACTGTCCAAGAAAAGGTGGCCTTTGGTGGAGGTTCTGTAATGGTCTGGGGGGGGGCCTTCAGCCTTCACCACAGAACACCTTTGTTTCATGTACAGGGTAACCTGACTGGCCTCCGATACCGGGATGAGATCCTTCGACCGCTGGCTGTGCCTACACTGCAGCAGATTGGACCGCAGGCTGTCTACCAGGATGACAACGCTCGCCCCCACAGGGCAAGGGTGGTCAACGACTTCCTGCAGCAGTCTGGAGTCAACATAATGGAATGGCCAGCATGCAGTCCCGATCTCAACCCGATTGAGAACCTCTGGGATGAGTTGGATCGCAAAGTGAGGAGCAACCACCCCCCTCCCAGGGATGTCCAGCACCTCTACCAGATGCTGCAGGCTGAGTGGCAGGCGCTTCCACAGATGATCTTCACCACCCTGGTCAACTCTATGAGGACTCGCTGCGTCGAGTGCCAGAACAGCCAGAGCGGTTACACGCATTACTGAACTTTTGGGAGCATCTGAATGCCATGTCTTGTGATTTCAACGACTTTGTGAAATTAAATTTTGATACGTACACACTTTGATAAAATGTACAGACCAAACGATTGCTCAAAATTGAAGGAAATGTTGTATCGTTATCACTAAAGCATTGAATTAAACGTTTGCCAAATACCAACGCATTGGCTTTTTTATTTGGAAAGATGAATTTGTGTGCAAGTGATCCTTAACTTTTTGTGAGTAGCTTATATCGGAATTACATTAGCTATCTTCCATATTGCAGGAACTGTGGCTTCTTCGAGAGATCTGTTGAATAATGCAGTGAGTGGCATCGCAATAATATCTGCACATGCAGCCAGAACTCTATTTCAAACAGAATCAGGACCAGAGGCTTTGCGTACATCAAGATTCTTCAACATAGTAAGCACGTGTGCAGCATCAATAATCAAAAAATCAATGGTGGTATTCTGTTCTCTAACTTCAGGAACTTCATCATCATCATCATCCAATACCGATTGTTTTACAAAACATTCATTGAATACTGTTGCTTTTTCTACATTGGAATAGTAAACACGGCCATTGTTTTCGATGGGAGGAAATTCATTTGAAGACATACCTTTGCGTGACATAAACGACTTTACTAATTTCCACCAATCTTTATTGCCAAAACAGTCTTGTGAACTAACACGATCATCCAATTCTTTTAAATATTCTGCTTTCCTCAATCGAATAACATCAGTTAATTTATTGCGAATTCTTCGGAAAAAATCCCAGATCCAAACAGAATTCAATAGTTTTGCTAATGTGTGTATCTTTTTCTTTTTATCAATCAGTCGTTTAATACCGTCAGTCATCCAGGGTGTATCCGCTTCTCTCACAGTTATTTCTTTAACTGGCATACACTGTGTAACCATATCCATTAGGGTATCCGAAAATGCTTCTGCTGCTTCGTCAATCGAACTGAGTGAGACCATACTCGGCCAATCCACATTACATAATTTTTCCTTTAAACTGACAACGTCCAATTTGGAATAATTATAAATCAACCGTTTATAACTTGCTTTGCCTATACTATTTCCTTTAACAATTGCAAGCGGGACCGAATGGTCACTGCAGATTGGCGGTAAAACCTGAATTTCTTCAACAATATCAGGGCTTGGTGTCAAAATCAAATCTATGCACGTTGACGTTGTTTTTGTAATTCGTATAGGTTGTTAATCGCAATCGTGTTAAGAACAAGTATAATTCTTGCTGTTAGACTATTGCTTAGTCAATGCGTGTGGGTGTGTGATCCAGTGGAGGACGGGGGAAGAGGCCGACAGGGTGAGAGCGGCGTGCAGCGAGTGAGGAAGGGATGACGGAACTGACCTGGTCCCTGGTGACCGGCACCCTCATCCATAATGCAGCTCACTGGCCTCCCCCCTGTCGCCTTGCACGCCCAGCCTCTCATTTAGCCGCTTACTAGCGCTCAAAACTGACAGCGACTAAGACTACTGTGATTTATTTTATGATCACAGATGAATACACAAATCACTACTGAATGACGATTTGGGCAAAAGTATAACGTCGAAAAGATGAGCCCAATGTTACAAATGCATACATCACGGTAATCTTTGTAAAGAACAAACCTGAAATACTAATATCTCAATATACGCGACTGGAGTCTACCAATGAGAACAGAAAGTAAAACGCTGGTACCAAATAATCGTTTTTCCAATTTACCAGGAAAGTAAAAAAAAATTGTGACCGGACCCCGTAGCGCAGTGGTTAGCGCATCGGGCTGCGGGCCGGGAGGTCGTGGGTTCGAATCCCATCAGGGTCATGTGGGTTTTTCGGGCTACGGTCGGCTCCTACCCAGAGTGGAAGTGCTATGGTTCCTATGGGGAGGCTGGGATCACACAGCCGAGTGTCATTCACTGAACGAATGCGACTTTGAGGGTGCTCAGGTTCTGTATACTGAGGTGCCGCAGTTCTCGGGCCTGGTTGACGCCAGGATATATTATGACAGTAAGCGTAGATTGCTGCCCTGTCACGTAGTCTCAAACCAAATTGGAAATCCAAAGCATCATTATAATCATCCTCATCTCATTAATCATCCAAAATATAAATTGTCCTTGCTCTTGTGGCCCCTCATGCCCGGAGCTCTCATGTGCCCGTATGCTTATGGGGGAAGTTCGCGAAAACTCCCGAAGTTTTGAGTGACATCGGAAGAACTTGCCTCACTTTCGTATGCATGGGCCGGAAGAAGGGCTTACTTTGAAGCAAAGTGAGAAAGTAATTGATGGTAGTTTGCGACAACTTCCTACGTTTTGGGCGACATCGGAAGTACATCCTCAATTTTGCATGCATGGGACGGAAAAAGTGCTTACTTTTGAAGCAAGCGAGGAAGTAAGTGAGGGTAATTGTACTACAGCGAAACCCAGGAGTAAACACGCTGCTTCCAAAGTTTCTCAGTGCAAAATAGCAGGGCTTTTCTTCGGTTTTTCATATAAAACCGATCTAACGCAAATGAAAGTCCCAAAGAGAGAAAATAGAAAGAAAAGTCGTATCTCGTGCGTGCATTTCGTGTAAATTTCCCTGAATACAAACCTGAGTTGCCAGCTTTGACTTTTGTTCGTTCTGGGTCACTGGCCACCACTCTTAAAATTTAATCCCCGCTTTTAGGAGAGGGTGTTTCTATGTAAATGGGCGTGTGTGTGCATGTGTGAGTGTGTGTTTGTGTGAGAGTGTGCGTGTGTGTGTGCGTGCGTGCGTGCGTGTGTAGGTGTGCGTCTGTTCATTCATTCATTCGTTTGCAGTGCACGCGCGCACATGTGTGTTGGGGGAAGGGTGTGTGTGTGTGTGTGTGTGTGTGTGTGTGTGTGTGTGTGTGTGTGTGTGTGTGTGTGTGTGTGTGTGTGTGTGTGTGTGTGTGTGTGTGTGTGTGTGTGTGTGTGTGTGAAACTGAGTGTTTGTATGTATTTGTGCGAGTGCCTGTGCGTGCGTGTGTGCGGGTATAATTGTGCGTTTGTTTGTGTGCGCGTGCATGTGTGTGTTCAACGGTGTGTGTGTGTGTGTGTGTGTGTGTGTGTGTGTGTGTGTGTGTGTGCACCCCCACCCCCCCC
>NC_090259.1:35506413-35573913 GCF_037325665.1 Littorina saxatilis | reverse complement strand
AGTGACTCAAAAGCGACAGTTCGATCAGTTACTGACCGAAAAAAACGTGCTCGAGTCATTCGGCGAAGGTGGCGAGCTTTCAAACCAGCACGACTGAATAACTCAGAATGCCTTTTTTCATCATGCCTCTATTCTACACGAGTAACATAGTGCAGTGGTAACGGTTCCGGACTCTCAATCATTTGCTCCGGGTTCAAGTTCCGCCGGGAGCTATATATTTTTTATTAATCTTTTCCTTTTTAAGCCTCCGCAATTGCATTCCGGCTGCAAAAACCGGGTTTTGCCTCTGTGTTAATTTTATTCATTTGCAAAAGAAACCTTCCTATGCTTTGAAAAAATCATATCATGTCTTGACTTTCAACTGTACGCGCGTGTGAAAATGTGTGTCACTACGGTGAGTATGTGTGTGTGTGTGTGTGTGCCGTGTGTGTGTGCCGTGTGTGTGTGACGTGTCACTTGTGTCATCATAGTTTCAGTGTGTGTATGAGTGTAGATTGAGAGAGAATGAGAGAAAGTGAGAGAGAGTGAGTGTGTGGTTATTTGTTTGTGACTGTGTGCGTGCGTGTATGGGTGCGTGTGTGTGTCACTTGTGCGCGTGAGCGCGCGCGTGTGTGTGTGGTGTGTGTGTGTGTGTTTATGTGTGCCGTTAGTGTCACTTGTGTCATAGTGTCAGTATGTGCATGAGTGTACGTTTGTCTGTGTGTGCGTGTGTCGTAAGAGAGAGAGAGAGAGAGAGAGAGAGAGAGAGAGAGAGAGAGAGAGAGAGAGAGAGAGAGAGAGAGAGAGAGAGAGAGAGAGAGAGAGAGCGACACTTCTTTGGCAATTTTGGACCAGACAGCGTCTTTATGTTTAACAGTTAGACTGTTCTGAAATCAGAATAACCGTTCTTTCGTAAAACACTTCTGTCAAGAGTACACAATTTCACCATCTGTGTCTACTTTCTTTTTGAGCGGCACACGTGCCTTGCCATTTTCGTTGACTGCCATGTTGATAGAAACGTGCGCATGCGTATTAGTAGAGATTCTTCCAATTTCCCCGACCTTGACCTTAATACTCTCGCTGTCACTACTTTGGCGTTCAAGTCAGTTCATGCATTGTGAACAGTTAGAAAGTTGACTTCGGGAGTTCCCACTTTGAAAAGAGGCCTCTACTTCCAGTGTTTCTTACTTCTAGTTCATGCATACGGGCCCTGGTGGCAAGCTAACAAACACATGCGTACTATACTAGCGGAAAAAAGTTAGGGACGGACCACTGATTTCCCCGCTGACTTTCATTTGTTTAAAACACCCTGTTCTTTCGTCAGCAAAATCAAATGGCTGTCGCATGCTACACACCAATGGGTAAGTTATGCTGTGTTAGCAGGAAAACTGCACGGGACTCCCGGGCGCAGAGCTGCAGCACGTGACTACAATAGCAAAATCGCCAAAAAGTAGGCTGTTGTTTGGCGTGCGCACAGGTAGATTAAGGCAGGTAACATGGCAAAATTTTTGTGCACATGCAAGGACAATCCTTCGAGTGTGAATTGTGATCACGAACTCGGCTTTATAAGCCGCCGATTTTCTGCGAGCTGCCATCTCCTCACCATGCCTGCCAGACGGAAGCTGACAACATTCAACCGAGGAAGAGCAATTGCCTGGCTCCACGACGGCGTATCCAAGTGCGAAGTGTCCAGGCAACTTGGGGTATCGCATTCAGTCATTGTAAGGCTGAATCAACGGTTCCAGACGACAAACAATGTCGAGGAGAGACCCAGGTCGGGTCGCCCCAAAAAGACTACTCCTAGTCATCCAACGGCAGGCGCTGCAGCACCGGGCCACCACCTGCAAGGTCATCAGAGGGCAGTTACGGGAGGCCACTAACATCAACGTTAGTGAGAGGACCATCGGCAACCGCCTGCATGACGCCCGGCTGCGGAGTCGTCGTCCTGCTGTGCGTCCCCTGCTGACACAGGCTCATCGCCGGGCTCGTCTGGCCTGGAGTCGCCGCCACTTGAGATGGACGCGCCGGGACTGGGCTCAGGTCCTATTCAGTGACGAGTCCAGGTTCAACCTGTACCATTCTGACGGCCGGCGCAAGGTCTGGAGGCGTGAGGGCGAGCGTTATGAAGACGACACAGTGCATGAGAGGGTGGCCTTCGGCGGGGGCTCTGTCATGGTTTGGGGGGGGGCTTCAGCCTTCATCAACGCACCCCCCTGTACCATGTGGTTGGGAATCTCACTGCCTACTTTTTGGCGATTTTGCTATTTTAGTCACGTGCTGCAGCTCTGCGCCCGGGAGTCCCGTGCCGTTTTCCTGCTAACACAGCATAACCTATCCATTGGTGTGTAGTATGCGACAGCCATTTGATTTTGCTGACGAAACAACAGGGTGTTTTAAACAAATGAAAGTCAGCGGGGAAATCAGTGGCCCGTCCCTAACTTTTTTCCGCTAGTATATGATATGTTTGGATTAAAAACATGCTCAGAAAGTTAAAACGAAGAGAGGTACAGAAAAGCGTGCTATCCTTCTCAGCGCAACTAATACCCCGCTCTTCTTGTCAATTCCACCTGCACTGCCTTTGCCACGGGCGGTGGAGTGACGATGCTACGAGTATACAGTCTTGCTGCGTTGCGTTGCGTTCAGTTTCATTCTGTGAGTTCGACAGCTACTTGACTAAATATTGTATTTTCGCCTTACGCGACTTGTTTTAAAATTATATAATTGAACAACCAAGGAGTAATGACAAAGCAAATATCGAACGCGGCAGCGACAATTTAGCTAGAGTGTGCCAAACGTGACAACCCTCAAAAATGGAATTCACAGCAATGTGAATCAGTGTCAATAACGCGTGTGCCCTCCGTTGTGTGCCAGACATTCAACACATCGTTGGCGCATGGAGTGGATCAGGTTGCATATGATTGCTCTGGGAACTCCATTCCACTCCTGCTGGAGCCATTGCAGCAGTTGACCCAGATTGGCAGGAGGAGGGTGATGTTGCTGTACCCGACGACAAAGCTCGTCCCACATGTGCTCTATGGGGTTCAGGTCCGGGCTGTTGGCTGGCCACCGCATCCTGTTGACCCTGGCCTGCTGGATGAAGGTGTTTACAGCTGCAGAGCGATGGGGAGGTGCGTTGTCATCCTGAAGAATCACACGAGGGCCGATCGCTTGGAGGGAGGGCTGGAACGACCAGGGGTTGCAGGATCTCATTCTGGTAGCGGACACCGGTCAAGTTGCCAACTACGATGTGCAGAGGTGTGCTGATCCCTCCCCAGACCATCACAGAGCCTCCGCCAAAACGCTGTCGTTCCAGAACAGCGACTTCTGCGAAGCGCTCTCCGCGACGCCTCCACACTCGGATGCAAGCAAAAGCGGGACTCATCAGGGCCCGTATGCATGAACTAGAAGTAAGAAACACTGGAAGTAGAGGCCTCTTTTCGAAGTGGGAACTCCCGAAGTCAACTTTCTAACCGTGTTCACAATGCATGAACTGACTTGAACGCCAAAGTAGTGACAGCGAGAGTATTAAGGTCAAGGTCGGGGAAATTGGGGGAATCCCTACTAATACGCATGCGAACGTTTCTATCAACATGGCAGTCAACCGGCGAAAATGGCAAAGCACGTGTGCCGCTCAAAAAGAAAGTAGACACAGAGGGGCGTTCTGCGCCTTTTTCAGATGGTGAAATTGCTGTACTCTTGACAGAAGTGTTTTACGAAAGAACGGTTATTCTGTCCAAATTTCAGAACAGTCTAACTGTTAAACATAAAGACGCTGTCTGGTCCAAAATTGCCAAAGAAGTGTCGCTCTCTCTCTCTCTCTCTCTCTCTCTCTCTCTCTCTCTCTCTCTCTCTCTCTCTCTCTCTCTCTCTCTCTCTCTCTCTCTCTCTCTCTCTCTTACGACACACGCACACACAGACAAACGTACACTCATGCACATACTGACACTATGACACAAGTGACACTGACGGCACACATAAACACACACACACACCGCACACACTGCACACACACACACACGCGCGCGCTCGCGCGCACACATATACACACACACACGCACCCATACACGCACGCACACAGTCACAAACAAATAACCACACTCTCACTCTCTCTCACTTTCCCTCATTCTCTCTCAATCTACACTCATACACACACTGAAACTATGGATGACACAAGTGACACGTCACACACACACACACACACACACACACACACCCACACACACACATACACACACACACACACACACACACACACATACTCACCGTAGTGACACACATATACACACGCGCGTACAGTTGAAAGTCAAGACATGATATGATTTTTTCAAAGCATAGGAAGGTTTCTTTTGCAAATGAATAAAATTAACACAGAGGCAAAACCCGGTTTTTGCAGCCGGAATGCAATTGCGGAGGCTTAAAAAGGAAAAGATTAATAAAAAATATATAGCTCCCGGCGGAACTTGAACCCGGAGCAAATGAACGAGAGCCCGGAACCGTTACCACTGCACTATGTTACTCGTGTAGAATAGAGGCATGATGAAAAAAGGCATTCTGAGTTATTCAGTCGTGCTGGTTTGAAAGCTCGCCACCTTCGCCGAATGACTCGAGCACGTTTTTTTCGGTCAGTAACTGATCGAACTGTCGCTTTTGAGTCACTCTGTTTTAAGCATTTCACCTAAATTAAACAAGAATGTCACATTCCGTGTCTATGGTGCAAGGTAGCCGACCGTCTCATTGTAGCCAAGTTACGACAGTTGCTCGATTGACGCATTTCACGTCTTCGATATTGTGTCTGAGATCATTTCCCAATGAGCTGCCTTTAAAAACGGAATGTCCTGCAATTGTAGTATGCGCTGGAGGTTTCTTTTGGATGGGTAAGGACCCTTGAGATGCGATATCGTCGTATAATTATGTCAAGCGAGAGGCCCTTGACATTGGAAGTGGGAACTTCGAAAGCAAAGTTGCCAGCTACTCGGTATGCACGAGCTAAATTGAACGCCGAAGTAGTGGCTTCGAGAGTTCTGAGGTCAAGGTCGAGAAAATTGGGGGAATCCCAATTAGTGCGCATGCGTTTGTAAACGGTAGGCTTGGTGACCAGAAGAAACAAATCTCATCGCGAGTTCGTAAATGGGCAAACGTTGATCGCGCTGTAGCTTTTACTATAATTGTTGTTTTTAACTGGTTGAACGAAAGCTGTGATAATTGTCCTTAAATAGAATGACTGTCTATAATAATGATTTCGTTGACCAGAATGTTGGGGACAATAAAAAAAGGTTGTTTATGTGGTAGCGAAGTCGGTTAACTTAAAACTCTTTTTGTAGTGTTTTTTTAATGATTGTGTATCGGTAAAACTGCTGGACAAAAATAGTTTGGTCAGAGCGAATGTTTGTGTTACTGGTAAATTTAAAAAGGCAGAACTCCATTTTTTGGGAATCAAGATATAAGGTGTAGTGAAAAGAAGATAAGTTCAGCGAATTTCATATTATTTGAGAAAATGTGTGTCCGAATTTTTAAAACAGAAAAATTGTTGTACTTAGGTGTTTGTAAATTACGTTTGTCCTCGTTAATTGTGAAGAGGATGTATGTTTATATAAAGTTCAAAGTCAAGATTGGATTTTTGTAGCCTACGTGCGTGTGTGCATGTGTATTAGACATAATACATAGACATAGAACACTTTATTATCTCAATTACGATAAACTCGGGTGTGGTGAATCACAATAAACAGCATAAAACGTAAGAACATGAATAAAATATCAAGGCGCAAATATAGTCAGCTCATCATAGTGTGGGGAGTGGGTACACACACACACACACACACACACACACACACACACACACACACACACACACACACACCGTCGAACACACACATAACGTCGAACACACACACACACACACACACACACACACACACACACACACACACACACACACACACACACACACACACACACACCGTCGAACACACACACACCGTCGAACACACACATAACATCGAAAACACACACACACACACACAAACACACCCACACAAACACAAACACACACACACAAACACACACACCCACACAAACACACACACAAACACACACACACACACACACACACACACACACACACACACACACACACACGGCACGCGCGAACACGCAAACAAACGTATGAAGGAACAGACGCACAATTATACCCGCACGCACGCACACACAGGCAGACAGGCACTCGCACAAATACATACACACACACACACACACACACACACACACACACACACACACACACACACACACACACACACACACACAGATAAAGCAATGACAAAAAAAATAGCAGAAACTTACACTTCAACACTCGAACACACACACACACACAGACACGCACACAAACACACGCACGCACGCACACAAACACACACACACACACACACACTCACACATGCACACAACGACGCCCATTTTCATAGAAACACAGTAACCCCCTCGTATAAGCGGGAATGAAAGAGTGGTGGCCAATGACCCAGAACAAACAAAAGTCAAAGCTGGCAACTCAGGTTTGTATTCAGGGAAATTTGCACGAAATGCATGCAGAAGATACGACTTTTCCCTCTATTTTCTCTCTTTGGGAGCGTCAGCTCGGTTTGACATGAAAAACTGAAGAAAAGCCCTGCCTTTTTGCACTGAGAAACTGTGGAAGTAGCGTGTTTACTACTGGGTCTGGCTGTAGTACATTTACCCTCATTTACTTCCTCGTTAGCTTCCAAAGTAAACTCTTTTTTCGTCCCATGCATGCGAAAGTGAGGATGTACTTCCGATGTCACTCAAAACTTTAGAAGTAGTCGCAAAATACCCTGAGTTACTTCCTCGCTTTGCTTCGAGGTAAACCCTTTTTCCGGCCCATGCATACGAAAGTGAGGCAAGTACTTCCGATGTCACTCAAAACTTCGGGAGTTGTCGCGAACTTCCCCCATAAGCATACGGGCCCTGCAAACAACACCTAAGCCCACTGCTGACGTTGCCACCTCACATGTTGAGTGCACCAGGCTCGGCGAGCTGCTCGGTGATTAGCAGTCAGGGTTGTTCCTTGCACGCAAGCCAAAGTTGTGTAAGCGGTTTCGGATCGTCTGACCACTAACAACAGTGTTGGTGGTAGCTTGTAGGCGTTGCCTAATGTTGTTTGCCGTAGCCATTCTTTGTGTTAGGGGTTCATTAGTTGAGGGCGCTAGGGAGGTCCGGACGTTTTGAAATCTAGATGAGAATATGAGGAATCTAGCTGAGTATTTGTAATGATTTATTTATTTTTATTTATTTTTTCTCTTGGGGGAGATACATGTTCTTGGGGGGGGGGGGGGGCACAGGAACACCCCCCCCCCCCCCCTGGTTCCGTCCATGACGAAAGGTATGTGCTGTAGCTTTTTTAATTTTTTTTTCTCACCCTCATTTTGCAATGTTGTTTTCACACACACACACACACACACGCACGCACGCACGCACGCACGCACGCACGCACGCACGCACGCACGCACGCACGCACGCACGCACGCACGCACGCACGCACGCACGCACGCACGCACGCACGCACGCACGCACGCACGCACGCACGCACGCACGCACGCACGCACGCACGCACGCACGCACGCACGCACGCACGCACACACACACACACACACACACACACACACACACACACACACACTTTTGATCCGATTCCATGTACTGCGAAGACTTTATTCAGGGTTTTAGCTAGTTTTTGAACATCCAATTTCAAAGCACAAGTCTGAGCTGAGAATAGATATGCATAAATGTGTGAAATAATGGTGATTTGTGATCAAAACACTTCACAGGGAAGCTTGTTTATATGTCTTGTGTCTTCCATCGCCCTGGCAACATCAGTGCCCGTATGCTTATGGGGGAAGTTCGCGAAAACTCCCGAAGTTTTGAGTGACATCAGGGTCCGTATGCATGAACTTGAAGTCAGAAACACTGGAAGTGGAGGCCTCTTTTGAAAGTTGGAACTCCCGAAGTTAACTTTCTAACTGATTCCTATGCATGAACGCCGTAGTGCTGACTTCGAGAGTACTCGGTCAAGGTCGCGAAAATTGGGGGAAATCCCAACTAGTTTGTTAACGGTAAGTTTGGCGACCAGAAGAAACAAGTCTCATCGCGAGTTCAAAAGGGCGAACGTTGTGCGCGCTGTAGTACTAACAGCGTTATTGCTGTTGTTTTTTGAATGGTTAAACGAAAGGGTCGGTTCAAACCTGTGATGATTGTCTTGGAATCGAATGACTGCCTAGCTATGACAATGACTTTGTTGACCTGAATGCCGGTTTGGGACAGAAAAAAATGATTATGTTGAACTTTTTTTTTCCTTTTTTAAATTTTTATCTCAGTTGCATGCAGGCAGCTTCAACCCTTTCTTTTTTTTTCTTCTTTTTACATTTAGTCAAGTTCTTTGGATAATTTCAAGCCCTATTTGGAATTCCTGAGAGGATTTGTTGCGACACCAGATGAGATATACAATATTATTATTCTCTTCTCAAGACTGAAATGTAAAAAATAAAACAAAATGTTCAGATATTATACGTTATTTGCATGTTTGACCAAAATATGACATTTTACACAGATCGAGACAGTCATTGTTCTCCGAGACCGCGCTAGCGGTCGAGGTTAACAATGACTGTCGAGATCTGTGTAAAATGTCATATTTTGGTCAAAAACGCAAATAACATTTATGTATCGATCGAATTCCTTTCAGGTAATATGACTTTGTTGTTGTTTTGACGATTGAACGAGCCCGGGCACACACACATGCAATCAAACACATAAGCTTCATATTTGGGCGTTTCAGGTTGACCGAAACTTCAAAGGAACTACAAAACGCACGTCTGTTGTTGTTTTGACATTGTACAGCACACACACATGCAATCAAACACATGACGTGTGTTTTGTAGTTCCTTTAAAGTTTCGGTCAACCTGAAACGCCAAATTATAAAGTTTTGTAGGCCTCTGACGTCACATGACTCAAAGAAGGGAAATCCAATCTCCAATCGATACATAGACAACTATTCTAAACTGTCTGGTAGTTGGCCCTTCTTGCATGTTGTTTGAGGCTCTTGTGGCATAGAAGGCGCTGACTGAGTCACAGTCAGTAAAGGCGAAGAGAAAGAAAGACAGAACAGTGAGGTCGCGTGAGTTCTTCTGCAAGGGCAGCAATAATGAGCAAACGTTTCCTATTTGCTTTGCCCGTGTCAAAGAGCAATGTGATTTCTCCTTGCTGGCCAGCATAATGCAAGAGAATGAAGAACACGTCGCTGTCTGGGCTCTTTACTTTGATAGTTTGGTAGCCTTTTTGATGGCCATACTGACAGTACACGATGATTCTTGAGTCCGTGTTTTCTTGGCTGGATGTCAGATCATTTAGTAGTTCCCTTTCTGTCTTGATGCCACTAGATGACGTGAGCTGACCAGAACAACATTCCCTGCTCCAAACCTCCAACAGAAAGTTTATGATTTGCGACTTCTTTTCGTCATTTGACAAGAAGGCTGTCTCCAGAAAGATTTTTTTCTCACCAGAACCCCTCATCTGTGCTCAAGACGAAATCTGTTGTCTTTGCAAGAACTCAAAGACTTGCAAGCAGATCTGTCGAAAACTTGTTGGTACCAGAGCCTTCACAAAGGCTACAAGACCATCAAATAAAGAGCCCAGACAGCGACGTGTTCTTCATTCTCTTGCATTAGGCTGGCCAGCAAGGAGAAATCACATGGTTCTTTGACACGGTTAAAGCAAATAGGAAATGCTCAACATCGCTACCCTTGCAGAAGAACGAACGCGATCTCACTTGCTTTCTCTCTTCGCCTTTACTGGCTGTGACTCAGTCAGAGCCTTGTATGAAAATGGAAAGGTATCCGGTCACAAACCTGCAGCAGAAACCCAAGTTTGTGAAAACGTTCAGAAGAATGGGTGAATCATGGGAGATGAAGAAATAGCTGCTGGATGTGCTGTAGTTCAAATGTAGTTCTACGGTGTCACAGTGTCGAAGCAGTGCGCCACCATTAATTTTGGTGGTGGAGAAACGTGACTCAGGTGGAGTCATTCGAGCGGATCTGAACATTGACCTCGCCACATTTCCGCAGAAGCAGCTTCACTCAGCAGGGGGGGCAGCACTGGTTTCCACTCAAAACAATATCCGGCTTTTTGTGAAAGTTGAGGAGAAAGTTGAGGGTTGATACCCTCATTTGTTGATCAAAAGACCATCAAATAAAGAGTCCAGAGAGCGACGTGTTCTTCATTATCTTGCATTATGCTGGCCGGCTAGGAGAAATCACATTGCCACAAAAGCCTCAAATAACATGCAAGAAGGGCCAACTACCAGACAGCCACATATGGAAGCTCACCTGCCACTCCCACAGATTCCCAATCCCACTGATGGTCATGGAAGGATGCTGAACAATAGAATCCGTGAGCCTCTTTGGACTGAAGAAAAAGTTGGTTCTCTCACAGACAACAATGAGGTTCACAAGGAAGGAGAGAAGGAGAAAGAGGCACCACTGTTTTTGGAAATTCTGTGCTATGACTTGTTCATGTTATTTCTATAAAGCTGAAATTGATTCATAACAAATGTGCATTTATGAGCAAACATTCTGCACTTATATACTGTTCAAAAAAAGAAACGCATAGTTGCTACTTGCCAAATTTGTTTTATTTTTCGAAAAAATCAACAGAAAATCCAATATTTAGATTATTTGTTTGAAATTTGGTATGGACACAGTTGAATGCACACACAGTTCATTTGCATCTTCAAATCAATCAGTCAATCAATACGATTGGGTGCTGAGGCTGTCAAGTCAGTAGGGGGTGTGACTGCCTTGAGCAGCAACAACTGCCCGGCACCTTCTGGGCATGGACTGGATCAGATGCCGGATATCTTGCTGTGGGATGGTGTCCCACTCCTCCTGAAGTGCCTGCAATAGATCGCGGTGATTTGCCGGCGCTTCTTCTCGCCTGCGCACACGTCTGTCCAATTCATCCCAGAGGTGTTCTATCGGGTTCATGTCTGGCGACATGGATGGCCAGGGAAGCACCTGGACATGGTGGTCGTTGAGGAACTGGGTGGTGAGTCGTGCTGTGTGCGGGCGAGCGTTGTCCTGCTGGAATATGGCATCCTGGTCAGCCAGAAGAGGAAGGGCGTGTGGGCGCAGAATTTCCTCCACGTATCGCTGGGCAGTTATGCGCCCTTGGACGTGCACCAGGGTGCTCCTTCCAGCGGTATTGATCGCCCCCCACACCATGACGCCTCCACCACCATGAACGGGTGCCTCATCCACACAGTTGGGCGCGTAACGTTCGTTTACTCTCCGGTAGACCCTCCTCCGACCATCATGTCGCTGGAGCAGGAAGTAGGACTCGTCGCTGAACCACACGTGTCTCCAGTGATTCCGGACGGTCCAGCGAAGGTGCTGGTTGCCCCACTGCACTCGGTTCTGGCGATGGACAGCTCCTCTGTGAGGTCTGCGAGCTCTCAAACCAGCTTCATGCAGGCGGTTCCGCACGGTCTGGTCCGATAATCGGTGTGGCCCGGGGAGAGCCTGGACAGAAGATGAGGCCGACAGGAAACGATTCCGGAGGTGGCGGAGCCGTATGAAGCGGTAGTGAGCAGCAGTTGTCGCCCTTGGTCTTCCCGCTCGTGGCAAGTCAGCAACGGAGCCAGTGGCTTGAAACCTGACCCACAGTCTACTGATGGTGCTCTGGGACACGTGGAAGTGCCTGGCGATTGCACTTTGACTTTGGCCTGCTTGTAAACGACCCAATGCAATTTGGCGGTCTTCTCTGCTCAATCGGGCCATCTTTCGTCGCTGAATTGTCGTGTGATTTCTTTGTGGCGAACAATCCGCTTTTATGGGTTTTGGAAGACATGGTGAGAGCTCAATATTCCCCGAGTTTCACGAGATTACACTGAAGCATGACGAGTGGTCATGCCAAATGAGCAATTTTGACATTGTAGCCACTGATAACGCATGCGTCACGTGCAGAGCTTACTTGTGGCAATGGACGAAAGGTCGACGACCAGATAAACATTTTCTGCAGTTTGGTGGATATCCTTGTAGCCATATAACTAAATTAACCAAATATTACAAGCTATGCGTTTCTTTTTTTGAACAGTATACAATGCCTTTGGATAATTTCAAGCCCGAATTGGTATTCCTGAGAGGATTTGTTGCGACACCAGATGACGTGTGTTTTGTAGTTCCTTTAAAGTTTCGGTCAACCTGAAACTCCCAATTATAAAGTTTTGTAGGCCTCTGACGTCACATGACTCAAAGAAGGGAAATCCAATCTCCAATCGATACATAACGAACTATGGCTAAACATCATTGCAAAATATCATAGCATACAATATATCACAGAAAATATACGGTTGTACATAAAACCAATACATACATGTACATTACTACTGATTGCACTGGCAGAAGAGGGGCTGAGTCGGGTATGTGGATGTGTTTACATGTTGCTAAGGGTGATGGAGTTGGGGATGAAGCTGTTTTGCAGCCTAAGTGTCCTAGCTTTGTGCGTGCGAAGTCTACGGCCAGAGGGAAGGAGTTCATAGAGGTGGGCTAGGACATGGGACCTATCTGAAGCTATCCGCCTACTCTTTCTCACCACACGCTTTTCATACAGGGACTCCACACTTGCTTGCTGCCTGCCAATCACTTTGCTACTGACATTCACCATTCGCACTAAGACATTCCTGTTCTTCACACTCAGACCTCCATACCAGGACACAAAACCAAAAGTGATGACAGACTCGATGAAAGAGCGGTAGAAAGTTTGAAGGATAGAAGATTTCACATTCAACTTCCTAAGTTTCTGGGTCCGTATGCTTATGGGGGAAGTTCGCGACAACTCCCGAAGTTTTGAGTGACATCGGAAGTACTTGCCTCACTTTCGTATGCATGGGCCGGAAAAAGGGTTTACCTCGAAGCAAAGCGAGGAAGTAACTCAGGGTATTTTGCGACTACTTCTAAAGTTTTGAGTGACATCGGAAGTACATCCTCACTTTCGCATGCATGAGACGAAAAAAGAGTTTACTTTGGAAGCTAACGAGGAAGTAAATGAGGGTAAATGTACTACAGCCAGACCCAGTAGTAAACACGCTACTTCCACAGTTTCTCAGTGCAAAAAGGCAGGGCTTTTCTTCAGTTTTTCATGTCAAACCGAGCTGACGCTCCCAAAGAGAGAAAATAGAGGGAAAAGTCGTATCTTCTGCATGCATTTCGTGCAAATTTCCCTGAATACAAACCTGAGTTGCCAGCTTTGACTTTTGTTTGTTCTGGGTCATTGGCCACCACTCTTTCATTCCCGCTTATACGAGGGGGTTACTGTGTTTCTATGAAAATGGGCGTCGTTGTGTGCATGTGTGAGTGTGTGTGTGGGTGTTTGTGTGCGTGCGTGCGTGTGTTTGTGTGCGTGTGTGTGTGTGTGTGTGTGTGTGTGTGTGTGTGTGTGTGTGTGTGTGTATGTGCCTCGTTAATGCGAAGCCATTAGAGTTGAACAATCTCTCGAATGCGTGAATACGCTGTCGCAACTCGAGCTTGTTTGCATTGACTGAGAACCGTGCGGAACGTCGTACATCCATCAACAGGTTACGACTTGGGGCTGGTAATACCGGCAATCGGGACCACAGTTCTGAAGAACGTCATAAGTAGGAATAAGAACTTCATCCTTCTTCCACCTTGGATTGGATCAGCATGCCCCTGGAACATCAACGGTAACATATATGCTCGTACACAGCGCATTTCACTAAACATCATTTTGCAAAATATTTTCCTAATCTACTGTGAAATCACACGTGACAGGACAAACAAACGAACACCTAACATTGCACTTGACTATTCCATATACATTTATCGGTTAGACGGTTATCACAATACTGCCCTTCACCATTCATTTACCCCAAAACAACCTACACAATGCCTTCTCTTGTCAAACGGGTGGACGGGAAAATGAATCATCGATTGGCTTACCTGGACCGATGTTGCAACAATAATTGTTTACGTTTCCACGCTTTTCAAAGCACGCACAACAACTCATGTCATCAACTCCATGTTGATCCAACTGCGCATCCAGTCGTGGTAGTCAATAAATACGTCACAGTGCAACGAGTTACGTCATCAAAATGACGTCGATCCTCTCCGCATCTCGGTTCACTCAAACCTTCCGGAACATGACCAAGACTAGTAAAGTCCTATTTTGTTACAATGAGGGTGGTGTTTGCATTGAAGGACAGCTTATCATCGATAACTGTGCCAAGATACTTAGGCTCCAAGCCAGCTAGGCGTACCGTGCACCCCCCTCAGGATCCAGCTTCATTAGGCTAGAGATTGGGGTCTACTGAACACGTTTTAACAAGTTCGCCACGAATAAACACTACTACTTATGCCCCTTTGTTTAAGGATACCCCCTCGAACGCTAAATTTATCTGTGCAATCTGATAATGAAACGGAGATAAAAGGAAAACAAGTAGTCGATGAATTGACTATGAACGAACATACGTAAAAAGAACGAGCCAATATTTGTAATCATCAATAAAAGATCTTAAAATAATCGAGAAGCGATTCGTGAAGTGGGTAGGGTGAGAATGTTTTAGACAGGTTTGTTTAATATCACACCCTACGCTACAAGTTTGGGGGCATTACGTCAGGGATATAAGCTGCATAATCCAGCTTATTCAAAATTTCCAAAATTCTATTCCAAATTGTTTGAATAGCATTTTTTTTTTTTATCTCCTGTGAAATTATCTTATTGTTCGTCTGTTCGTTCATAAAGTGATTTATAAAGAACTTCATCTATTTTTCGACGTGTGTTAGGAAGCTTCACACGTCAGAAAAGAACATAAAAAAGCTAGTCTGTGTGTTGGCGTCGCACAGCCAAATAAATCTGTAAACGCTAATGCGGAAACCGGAGTTCTTCGCTGCATTATAAAAATTAAAAAAAGAAGAAAAGTATTATTCTTTCACATAATACTTGTTTAACCACTGTTTCACATTGATTCACGTTTCACTGTGAGTGGTTGGCAAGAGTAGGACGTATTACGTAAGGGTAATTGTCTTCTCTTGAGAAAGAAAAAAACCGTTGGACGGGCAGGTAAAATCAGCGGACGGTTTGCCTGGACATACTCTGGTTGATAGCTTCAGTTCCTATGTCAATGACAGATCATGATGATGATTTCAATGTTGAGTGGCTGCATGGTTGGTTAATTCAACTACAACGTTGATAGGATAATAAGCCGAGATTCGAACCACGAATAACGAGTTATTCTATATAAAACGCGATTTATATTTGGAGAATATACTCGTGGGAGTAAAGTGTTGAGACATTTTACTGTAGAATCAGTGACTCATTGTGTTAGTTATCGAGAAAGCGATAAATGAGTAGATTCTAAGGTGCCAACTTAGTCAGATCGAAATGTAAACTAATTGATTCTTTGCTATCTTATACGAATGGCGTGATTTGTATTGATTTAGTAAAAGACAGATTAGGAACTCTTCTTTTCTTCAGTAGAGTATCTTCATTTTCGTGTTAAGGGACAAGTTGACAAGGGTGTTGTTTAAATGCAAACATCACGCACGCACAATCTTCGCAGCATGAGTGCTGTGGGAGATCCAAGTGAGCTCGATACAGAGCCAAATCAAAATGATATGGTTGAAGAAACCAGATCATCCAGTTCGCGCAGGAATGCGCAGAATGTTGCAATAAGCAACATACTCCCTCCAAAATCTTCAACTTCTCTTTTGAAGGAGTTAATTGAAGCTGGGAAAGAGATGGGTTTGGAGGGAAAAGAGCTGCAACTTTTCGTAAAAAAAGCGGCAACAACAGCCGCAGCAGCAGAGAGAGAAAGAGAAGAGAGAGAGAGAGTAAAGCAAATGGAGAGCCCTTCTCATCAGCCTTACAACTTCTCTGGGAGAGTCATCCCGGGCAAGATAATCATGGTACCGACTATCTGAGTCGAGCCACATATGATTTAGACTAGAAACATGTCTAGCTATCCAAATCCAGCGATTACCATCTTATTGTGTTCGGCAATTTAAAAGCTTGGTAACACAGTTTGTTTGTGTTTATCAGAAATTCCTATTGTGTTTTATTTTAGATTAAATTGGGAATTTTATCTTATTCCATGGGGTTCTGTAACAAAATAGGACTTTACTAGTCTTGGTCATGTTCCGGAAGGTTTGAGTGAACCGAGATGCCGAGAGGATCGACGTCATTTGATGACGTAACTCGTTGCACTGTGACGTATTTATTGACTACCACGACTGGATGCGCAGTTGGATCAACATGGAGTTGATGACATGAGTTGTTGTGCGTGCTTTGGAAAGCGTGGAAACGTAAACAATTATTGTTGCAACATCGGTCCAGGTAAGCCAATCGATGATTCATTTTCCCGTCCACCCGTTTGACAAGAGAAGGCATTGTGTAGGTTGTTTTGGGGTAAATGAATGGTGAAGGGCAGTATTGTGATAACCGTCTAACCGATAACAGTATATGGAATAGTCAAGTGCAATGTTAGGTGTTCGTTTGTTTGTCCTGTCACGTGTGATTTCACAGTAGATTAGGAAAATGTTTTGCAAATGATGTTTAGTGATATGCGCTGTGTACGAGCATATGTTACCGTTGATGTTCCAGCGGCATGCTGATCCAATCCAAGGTGGAAGAAGGATGAAGTTCTTATTCCTACTTATGACGTTCCTCAGAACTGCGGTCCCGATTGCCGGTATTACCAGCCCCACGTCGTAACCTGTTGATGGATGTACGACGTTCCGCACGGTTCTCAGTCAATGCAAACAAGCTCGAGTTGCGACAGCGTATTCACGCATTCGAGAGATTGTTCAACTCTAATGGCTTCGCATGAACGAGGACAGAACGATAAGTGATACATGTGATCTGATAATGAAACGGAGATAAAAGGAAAACAAGTAGTCGATGAATTGACTATGAACGAACACACGTAAAAAGAACGAGCCAATATTTGTAATCATCAATAAAAGATCTTAAAATAATCGAGAAGCGATTCGTGAAGTGGGTAGGGTGAGAATGTTTTAGACAGGTTTGTTTAATATCACACCCTACGCTACACTCATACACAAAAAATGTCAGTCACGCATCTACTGCCTTCAGAAACTTAGGAAGTTGAATGTGAAATCTTCTATCCTTCAAACTTTCTACCGCTCTTTCATCGAGTCTGTCATCACTTTTGGTTTTGTGTCCTGGTATGGAGGTCTGAGTGTGAAGAACAGGAATGTCTTAGTGCGAATGGTGAATGTCAGTAGCAAGGTGATTGGCAGGCAGCAAGCAAGTGTGGAGTCCCTGTATGAAAAGCGTGTGGTGAGAAAGAGTAGGCGGATAGCTTCAGATAGGTCCCATGTCCTAGCCCACCTCTATGAACTCCTTCCCTCTGGCCGTAGACTTCGCACGCACAAAGCTAGGACACTCAGGCTGCAAAACAGCTTCATCCCCAACTCCATCACCCTTAGCAACATGTAAACAAATCCACATACCCGACTCAGCCCCTCTTCTGCCAGTGCAATCAGTAGTAATGTACATGTATGTATTGGTTTTATGTACAACCGTATATTTTCTGTGATATATTGTATGCTATGATATTTTGCAATGATGTTTAGCCATAGTTCGTTATGTATCGATTGGAGATTGGATTTCCCTTCTTTGAGTCATGTGACGTCAGAGGCCTACAAAACTTTATAATTGGGCGTTTCAGGTTGACCGAAACTTTAAAGGAACTACAAAACACACGTCATGTGTTTGATTGCATGTGTGTGTGCTGTTTAATGTCAAAACAACAACAAAGTCAGTACATGACGTGTGTTTTGTAGTTCCTTTGAAGTTTCGGTCAACCTGAAACGCCCAAATATGAAGCATGTGTTTGATTGCATGTGTGTGTGCCCGGGCTCGTTCAATCGTCAAAACAACAACAAAGTCATAGTACACCTGAAAGGAATTCGATCGATACATAAATGTTATTTGCGTTTTTGACCAAAATATGACATTTTACACAGATCTCGACAGTCATTGTTCACCTCGATCGCTTGCGCGGTCTCGGAGAACAATGACTGTCTCGATAAGCGCAGTGCTTTAAAGCCATATGTACTCGATGACTATACACGCTAATTGCTTTACCAACAGCTGGAGACAGACTAAATTAAGTTCCCTGTAAAATATTGTGGTCTAGGACCCCTTAAATGTTGAGATATTTGAATTTTCATTTTGATCTGGATCGTCCTATTTATAGATTTGGCAACACATGTAACGTTGATGCAAGGGAGAGAACACCGCGGCTTTGTTGACATCCTCACTTTTTCAGAGGCTAGAACAAGCTGTAATGCATGTATTATGGTCCGCGCATGGTGACGTATCGTCATTATATGGTCTTATGGTGCGTTTGACATCGATTGTGGGCAAACTACACTTTGTAAACACGGGAGTGCGTTAGTATGCCTTTAAAGATGTCCATGTTTGAACGTGTAAGTGGGCGTAGTCGAATGTCCATGTGTAAGTGGAGCATATAAGAATGCCCATGTGTGAATGTGTAAGTGGAGCGTATAAGAATGTGTAAGTGGAACGTGGTAGAATGTCCATGTGTGAATGGGTAAGTTGAGCGTATACGAATGTCCATGTGTGCGATGTGTAAGTGAGACATGGATGTGTTCATGTCTGAATGCGTAAGAACAATGCAAGGAATGTCCAGAGAGGTATGTGGGAGGTGTTTCTATAACCTGCCCTGTTATAATAGTGCTATATGTTTTATGTAAAATCAATGTCTTGTTTGTATTATTGTTATGTACCACCCCTGAATTTCTCTATGAGATAATAAAGTATTCTTATTTTTATTCTTAATTAGTGGCTTCGAGAGTCCTGAGGTCAAGGTCGAGGAAATTGGGGGAATCCCAATTAGTGCGCATGCGTTTGTAAGCGGTAGGCTTGGTGACCAGAAGAAACAAATCTCATCGCGAGTTCGTAAATGGGCGAACGTTGATCGCGCTGTAGCTTTTACTATAGTTGTTGTTTTTGACTGGTTAAACGAAATGGTCTGTTCAAAGCTGTGATGATTGTCTTGAAATTGAATGACTGTCTGTAATAATGATTTTGTTGACCAGAATGTTGGGGAGAATAAAACTTTTTTCGTTTATGTGGTAGCGAAGTCGGTTATGTTAAACCTCTTTCTGTTTTAATGATTGTGTATCGGTAAAACTGTTTGGTTAGAGCGAAAGTTTTGAGCTACTGGTCAATTTAAAAAGGCAGAACTCAAGTTTTTTTGGGGAATCAAGCGAAAAAAAGTTAGGGACGGACCACTGATTTCCCTGCTGACTTTCATTTGTTTAAAACACCCTGTTCTTTCGTCAGCAAAATCAAATGGCTGTCGCATGCTACACACCAATGGGTAGGTTATGCTGTGTTAGCAGGAAAACTGCACGGGACTCCCGAGCGCAGAGCTGCAGCACGTGACTAAAATAGCAAAATCGCCAAAAAGTAGGCTGTTGTTTGGCGCACGGGTAGAATAAGGCTGGTAACATGGCAAAATTGTTGTGCACATGCAAGGACAATCCTTCGAGTGTGAATTGTGATCACGAACTCGGCTTTATAAGCCGCCGATTTTCTGCGAGCTGCCATCTCCTCACCATGCCTGCCAGACGGAAGCTGACAACATTCAACCGAGGAAGAGCAATTGCCTGGCTCCACGACGGCGTATCCAAGTGCGAAGTGTCCAGGCAACTTGGGGTATCGCATTCAGTCATTGTAAGGCTGAATCAACGGTTCCAGACGACAAACAATGTCGAGGAGAGGCCCAGGTCGGGTCGCCCCAAAAAGACTACTCCTAGGGAAGAACGTTTCATCCAACGGCAGGCGCTGCAAGGTCATCAGAGGGCAGTTACGGGAGGCCACTAACATCAACGTTAGTGAGAGGACCATCCGCAACCGCCTGCATGACGCCCGGCTGCGGAGTCGTCGTCCTGCTGTGCGTCCCCTGCTGACACAAGGCTCATCGCCGGGCTCGTCTGGCCTGGAGTCGCCGCCACTTGAGATGGACGCGCCGGGACTGGGCTCAGGTCCTATTCAGTGACGAGTCCAGGTTCAACCTGTACCATTCTGTGCCCGTATGCTTATGGGGGAAGTTCGCGAAAACTCCCGAAGTTTTGAGTGACATCGGAAGAACTTGCCTCCCTTTCGTATGCATGGGCCGGAAGAAGGGCTTACTTCGAAGCAAAGCGAGGAAGTAATTGATGGTAGTTTGCGACAACTTCCTACGTTTTGAGCGACATCGGAAGTACATCGTCAATTTCGCTTGCATGGGACGGAAAAAGTGCTTACTTTTGAAGCAAGTGAGGAAGTAAGTGAGGGTAATTGTACTACAGCGAAACCCAGGAGTAAACACGCTGCTTCCAAAGTTTCTCAGTGCAAAATAGCAGGGCTTTTCTTCGGTTTTTCATATACAACCGATCTAACGCAAATGAAAGTCCCAAAGAGAGAAAATAGAAAGAAAAGTCGTATCTCGTGCGTGCATTTCGTGTAAATTTCCCTGAATACAAACCTGAGTTGCCAGCTTTGACTTTTGTTCGTTCTGGGTCACTGGCCACCACTCTTAAAATTTCATTCGCGCTTATAGGAGGGGGTGTTTTTATGTAAATGGGCGTCTGTGTGTGCATGTGTGAGTGTGAGAGTGTGCGTGTGCGTGTGTGTGTGTGTGTGTGTGTGTGTGTGTGTGCGTGCGTGCGTGCGTGCGTGTGTAGGTGTGCGTCTATTCATTCATTCATTCGTTTGCAGTGCACGCGCGCACATGTGTGTGTGTGTGGGGGGGAAGGGTGTGTATTTGTGTGTTGTGTGTGTGTGTGTGTGTGTGTGTGCGTGCGTGTGCGTGCGTGTGCTTGTGTGTGTGTGAAAGTGTTTGTATGCATTTGTGCGAGTGCCTGTGTGTGCGGGTATAATTGTGCGTTTGTTTGTGTGCGCATGCGTGTGTGTGTGTGTGTGTGTGTGTGTTCAACGGTGTGTGTGTGTGTGAGGGGGGGGGTGGGGGTGCACACACACACATGCACACACACATGCACACACACACACACACACACTATTATGAGCTGATTATTTGCGCCTAGATATTTTATTTATTTTCTTACGTTTTATGTTGTTTGTTGTGATTCACCACACCCGAGTTTCTCGGCCTTTATTCCAAGTCAAACGGGTATTTGGTGGACATTTTTATGTATGCCTATACAATTTTGCCAGGAAAGACCCTTTTGTCAATTGTGGGATCTTTAACGTGCACACCCCAATGTAGTGTACACGAAGGGACCTCGGTTTTTCGTCTCATCCGAAAGACTAGCACTTGAACCCACCACCTAGGTTAGGAAAGGGGGGAGAAAATTGCGGCCTGACCCAGGGTCGAACACGCAACCTCTCGCTTCAGAGCGCAAGTGCGTTACCACTCGGCCACCCAGTGCTCAATACCTTTAATGCTTCCAACTTTCAAAACGCTGCAAGACTGGGAAGAGATGCGGTGCTCAACAAACTGAAATTTGTTATTTTGATTAAGTTCACACACACTTTTGTCTTGGAACATCGTTTGCATGTAGGCCCTACAGCATTTGTTGTTGTTGTAGGTGACAACAACCTGGGCTCGTATTCTTGAAAAAGCTGCAACATTGTGTCCTTTAAAGTCAAACTGTCGTTTAACTACCGCCCGGTATTTCTTTTTACTGCCCAGTAATTATTTATTTTCTCCCGGTATTAATATGTGTCTGGCGGAAGGTCGGCAGCTACCAGAATCGGTTATTTTTAGAATAGGAGATTCCTCATGCTTGCTCCTCTCTACAAACAATATTTGAACAAGATTTATTCTTGAAAAAGCTGCAACTCATATACTGGCCTGTAAAACTCAATAAGTCCGCCAACTGCTAAGTGTTATTTATGAAACACCGGTAAGTCCTTAACGGGTTGTCTCGGAGCTGTAAAGTTAGATGACCCCTCACCCTCCTGTAAAGTCGCTACCTGTCAGTAACTTCACCAACACTGTCCATTAAAACCGTCAAGTTCGAATAAATTTTGTTCAAATATTGTTCGTAGATTTATGTCCCTCATGGACACACATTGGTGTCATTTAAGCACCGATGCATTGCGGTCAAATACGAGCTTCTGCTCGCGAAAGATTTCAACCGATGCTCGATCATAACGGCGTGTTGCGAAAGCGTGCTTGCGTCTTGTTTAATGCATTACAGTGGCGTGAATTTGGTGGCTGATTCCGTAGCCGAACGGTTATCGAATTCGCCTGATGCGCGATTGAGTCGAGTTCGAATCGCCATCAGGCCTTACTTTTTGTTTTTGTTTTACTCTTTGTCATTAATTTTGTTTGTTTTTGTTTATTTTCTTCGTGTGCGAAAGAGTACGTTGTAATATCAAAATTGATTTAAAAGTGGTAGAGAATGAGTTTTTTTTTTAAATTGATGGTTAACATGATATTACCGTTAACTACCTTGTAAACGCCCACCCCCCACTTTTGGGCAAAACTGGTACATAGGGTGGGTGGGCGTTTACAAGGTACTATACCCTTGGCAGGAGCGGGTCCTTAGCTAGGAAAACGATATTTTGGTCATTTGTCATAGAAGTTTTTAAAGGATGCGTTATTGCACAAAACTCCCCCCCCCCTCTCTCTCTCTCTCTCACACACACACACACACACACACACACACACACACACACACACACTAACAATAACACACAAACTCAACCTCTTCAGACATCACTTCCCGCCAAAGATGAAGCTTTGAAGATGAAGACCATTGTTGGAGCAGTCCGCGGTACAAGCCATCAACAACTGTACGACGGGTCAGGCTTTATTTCACTTTAAGAGAGGCGTAAACGTCAAAAATTGATATTATTTCACAAGATTGTACACCGTAAGGTGCCAAACTACTTACTTGCGATATTGCCACCATTAATATCAACTATAATAATCCATATCGCCAGCGCAGACCTTTAGATAGGAAAGTTCCATCGTTTAACACTGAATTATACAAAAACTCATTTCTCCCATCTACAACACAACTCTGGAATTCTTTACTAGACTACATAAAACTTAGTAAGTCCCTCAAGCACTTTTTGTCAAAAACCGATTTAAGTCCGCCGTGTTATTGGTATTCTGGAGATCGCATATCACAAACAATTCACTGTAAGCTCAGGCTATATATAAGTGATCTTAATAACGATCTAGTGAGACGACACATTGCTACAGGTGCATCTTGTGACTGCGGATTTCCGTCCGAAACCGTAAAGCACTTCCTATTAGATTGTCTAAATTATCGCGAAGCACGTCAAGAAACCATACATACTCTCCCTAACCACAGTATTCACCTCCTCCACCTTCTAAATGGAGACAAACAGTATTCTCTAGATTTGAACAGGAACATTTTTTCCAGAGTACACTCGTTCATTGAACGTTCAGGCCGCTTTGGGCAAACCAGAATCAATGCTCCACAAGCCGGACAACAACTTTAATTTCTGCACAACTCCTACCCATCCCTCTTCTTTTTATTCCTTTTCTCCCCCCCCTCCTTTTCTCCCCCCCCCCCTTCCTTCCTCTTACTGTTTTTCTATATAATTTTTTTTTTTTCTCTCTCTTTTTTTTCTTCTTTTTTTTCTTTTTTTTGTTGTTTCTTTTCTTTTTCTTTTCTCTTCTTTTTTTCTTTTTTTCTTTAGGAGATCAGACATTGTTAATCACACATGTGCGTGCGTTTTTTTAATTTTTTTTTTATATCGGAAGTTTTTTTTAGTTGTTTTTTTATAATCATTTTAATTCTTATTAAGTTATTATTGTTTTCCTTCAGTCTCACTCTTTCTCTCAGCTTCACACTCAATGGACAGTAAACAGATCATGGACAATTGTTTTTAATTTTTTTTTATTTACATTTACCCTCTCTCTCTCTCCTCTCTCTCTCTCTCTCTCTCTCCTCTCTCTCTCTCTCTCTCTTTCTCACACTTGTCCACACAACATCTCTCTCTCTCTCTCTCTCACTCACTCTCTGTCTCTCTCTCTCTCTCTCTCTCTCTCTCTCTCTCTCTCTCTCTCTCTCTCTCTCTCTCTCTCTCTCACTCACTCCCTAGTCTGTCTTTCTCTGCATCCACTTTCTTTCTCTTCGACTTGTCTGTTTTTTTCTGAATTTTGTTCTTCGGAATTTTCTGTCTTCTTCTTTGTTCTTCTTTTTTGCTTCGTCTCTCTCTCTCTCTCTCTCTCTCTCTCTCTCTCTCTCTCTCTCTCTCTCTCTCTCTCTCTCTCTCTCTCTCTCTCTCTCTCTCTCTCTCTCCCCCATACTCTGTCGGTCTCTCTCTCCCCCTCTCTCCCATAGTCTGCCAATCTCTCTCTCTCTCTCTCTCTCTCTCTCTCTCTCTCTCTCTCTCTCTCTCTCTCTCTCTCTCTCTCTTTCTCTCTCTCTCTCACTGTCTCCTCTCGTTCTATCTTCTCTCTCTCCACCTATTTTTTTTTTTATACATTTTGTCCTATATTTTCTTCCGTCATCATTTCTCCTTTTGTTACCTAACGTTTCTTTATTTCAATTTCACAGATAGCAACATATACAGCCTGTTCCAAAAGAAACGCAACCAACCTGTTTCCAAAATCAAAGTGCAAAATCTATTTCGCAAATAATATTTCATGAAGTTACATATTTCATTTTTGGTACATTTCCAAATCACAACATGTGGAACAAAAAAGTGGAAAACAATGACAATTGAAGCACAATTTATGTCCCTTTTCTGACGCAGCTGTCTTTTCTGCGTTTAATAACGGATGGGGCCTCCACCAGCGTTTCTTTTGCAAATAATATTTCATGAAGTTACATATTTCATTTTTGGTACATTTCCAAATCACAACATGTGGAACAAAAAAGTGGAAAACAATGACAATTGAAGCACAATTTATGTCCCTTTTCTGACGCAGCTGTCTTTTCTGCGTTTAATAACGGATGGGGCCTCCACCAGCGTTTCTTTTGCAAATAATATTTCATGAAGTTACATATTTCATTTTTGGTACATTTCCAAATCACAACATGTGGAACAAAACAGGTTTAACAACAAAAGTGGAAAACAATGACAATTGAAGCACAATTTATGTCCCTTTTCTGACGCAGCTGTCTTTTCTGCGTTTAATAACGGACGTGTCCTCCACCAGCGTTTCTGACTAAGTGACACCTATTGGGCATGGAAAGTACCAGGCGCCTGAGGAAGGCCTGTGGTACCCGCTGGAACTGCTGCTGGATGGCCTGCTGGAGCTGAGCGACGTCTCGAGGGCGTTGCACCTGTGCGTTGATTTTCGTCTCGATGCATGCCCACACATGCTCCACCGGGTTGAGGTCGGGGCTTACAGGTGGCCAGACCATTGTGGGGATGTTGTTATTCCTCAAGAAGACCTGTGTGGCCATTGCAGTATGTGCAGGGGCATTGTCTTGCTGAAAGGTCAGCGCAGGCCTCCCAGCAAAGACCGGCACCACCATAGGCTGCAACACCTGATGGATGTAGCGCTGGGCAGTCACTCCACCACCTCGACCTGCCTGTAACTGGAAGAAAACTGGCCCAATCGGTCTGTTACGAAGCAGTGCCGCCCACATCATGACTGATGGTCCTCCCCAAGGGTTCCTCTGGAGCACGTACTGGGCTACATGCCTTTGGGCGGGTGGTCGCCAAACATGCACTCTGTGGTCAGTGCAATCTAGGTTGATCTGACACTCGTTTCTGAAAACCACAGAATCCCATTCTCGTCGCCAGTTTCTATGGGCTGTTGTACAGTTTCGGCGGAGCAGACGGTGTCGTTGTGTATCTGGCCTCGATAAGGTCTCCGGCAACGCAAATTGCTTCTTCTAAGCACTCTTGAGATAGTCTGCGGGCTTGTGACTCTTCCTTGCGCTTTGGAAGGGATTTTGGCTGTAACTTTGCACAATGAAGCGTTCTTGTCGAGCAGTGAGGGCGGAAGGCCGTCCTGACCTGGGGGTATCATTTGTGCTACCTGTCACCCTCAACCGAATGACGAGACGAGAAATGGTGGATTTGTGAACATTCATGATCTGACTGACTGCTTGGGCCGTTTGGCCAGCGGCAAGCATGCCAATAGCACGCTCTCTTTCATTTTTAGACAAACGAGGCATTCTGCCGTCAGTCCAGCTGAAGAAGTCACTGCTATTTTCTATTGTATTGCCAGCTCAGTTAAAACTTGAGTTGTCCCTATGTCGTCACGTATGTAACTTCATAAAATATTTTTTGCAAAATAAATTTTGCACTTTGATTTTGCAAACAGGTTGGTTGCGTTTCTTTTGGAACAGGCTGTATGCGAGTCATAAGTCAATTATTTTTCTTAAACTTAACTCTTTTTCAAAAATACATCCGATCTCTAAAGGGGTACCGTATCTATAAATACCTATGCACATTTTTGCAATCAAGATCAGCAAATTGACATACACTACTCACAAAAAGTTAAGGATCACTATGAGAAAACAGGTGCTCAATAAAATCAGTTCGCTACTGTTATTTATTTCTCAGTCAAACCAAATTGTTATGAATTCTTGTTCAGCTGTAAGTGGGCGATGTTGTGTTAGTGGGAAAATTGCACGGGATTCTCTACTACTGAGCTTGGTAGCAAAAGAAAAAGCGGAAACTTGCGAAAAAGGACCTTGTTTTGGACCGTTCAGCCCGAACACATTGCACAAGCCACATGGAAAAACCATTATGCATGTGCAAGCACTGTTGTTTATGTGTGAGATGCTGTCACTTGCTTGGCTCTTTGAGAAGACATACCACCAGTTTTAGGCATTATCTGACAATGCCTCCACGACGAAAATTGAACGAGTTTGAGAGGGGACGAGCTGTTGCATGGTTCCAAGATGGTGTCCCCAAGCGAGAAGTGGCCAGGCGACTTCACGTGTCCATCTCGGTCATTGTCAGACTGATTCAACGTTTTACAGCCACTGGGAGGGTCCAGGAAAGACGCAGACCTGGGCGACCAAAGAAGACAACTCCACGTGAAGATCGTCTCATTGAACGACTAGCCTTGCAAACAAGAGCAGCCTCTTCCAGCATTATTCGAAGGCAGCTGAGGGTGGCTACTAACACCAACATCAGCCAGCAGACCATACGGAATCGCTTTCATAGGTTTAACCTCCGTTCTCGTCGCCCAGCTGTACGCCCACGCTTAACTCCAGCCCATAGGGCAGCACGCCGCGCCTTCTGCAGACGTCACGTGAGGTGGACACGTCAGCAATGGTCCCTGGTCTTGTTCAGTGATGAATCACGCTTCACCCTGAACCACAACGACGACCGACTGAGGGTCTGGAGGCGCCAAGGGCACGCTACATTGACGCCACTGTCCAAGAAAAGGTGGCCTTTGGTGGAGGTTCTGTAATGGTCTGGGGGGCCTTCAGCATTCACCACAGAACACTCTTGTTTCATGTACAGGGTAACCTGACTGGCCTCCGATACCGGGGTGAGATCCTTCGACCGCTGGCTGTGCCTACACTGCAGCAGATGGGACCGCAGGCTGTCTACCAGGATGACAACGCTCGCCATCACAGGGCAAGGGTGGTCAACGACTTCCTGCAGCAGTCTGGAGTCAACAGAATGGAGTGGCCAGCATGCAGTCCCGATCTCAACCCGATTGAGAACCTCTGGGATGAGTTGGATCGCAAAGTGAGGAGCAACCACCCCCCTCCCAGGGATGTCCAGCACCTCTACCAGATGCTGCAGGCTGAGTGGCAGGCGCTTCCACAGAGGATCTTCACCACCCTGGTCAACTCTATGAGGACTCGCTGCGTCGAGTGCCAGAACAGCCAGGGCGGTTACACGCATTACTGAACTTTTGGGAGCATCTGAATGCCATGTCTTGTGATTTCAACGACTTTGTGAAATTAAATTTCGATACGTACACACTTTGATAAAATGTACAGACCAAACGATTGCTCGAAATTGAAGGAAATGTTGAATCGTTATCACTAAAGCATTGAATTAAACGTTTGCCAAATACCAACGCATTGGCTTCCTTATTTGGAAAGTTATGAATTTGTGTGCAAGCGATCCTTAACTTTTTGTGAGTAGCTTAGTTTGCTTCAGCGGATGAAATAGAATTCCTTTTGACTAGGCCAAATAGGGCATCCCGCACATCAACATGAATTCTTTTTGAACAAGCGGTGAAGAAGGCTTCTTCAACAAGATTCCACACTTTGCTTATTTTTATACAATAATAAAAGAAATGTTCGATATAATCTGTCTCTTCTGTACAATGTGTACAACTAATACTCTCAGCAATGCCCATTTTATACAATATAATGTTCGTTGGATAAATGTTATGAGTTATTTTCCAGTGTAGCAGTCTCAATCTTACTTCTTTTGATGCGTTGCTTGCTATCTGCCAAATGTCCTTGTTTATTTCAATTCCCATCTTTCTTTTCCAGAAACTGACTGCAATAGTGTCAGTTTGATAAGCGTCTACCATTAATTTACAAAACTGCCTGGGTTTAAATGTACTTATTTTTTGATAATCCATTACCTTCATAGCTTGTATTCCATTATCATTCATCTTCAAAAAAAGGGATGCTATTGCTGTGCGAATTGCCCCATATTCAAAAAGTCTTGTTGGTTTATGCCCAACTCTTTCACAAATCCTGTGAAATGGTAAAAACATATTATTCTCGTATAAATCCTTCACATAGCATATATCAGATGTAACCCAATCACGTAGAAACATTGTCTTGCCACGATAAGCAATTAGAGAGTTATTCCATAGGCATAAATTTTCCAGCTGGGTCATTTTTTTCACGCATGGTAATATCTTTTCATGGTTGTCAAGCCAACATTCTAAAACGCTTTTCCAGAACTTGTTTGTAATCAACCCCAACCCTTTAAATAAGGCTGGTTTGACGTTTGCTTGAAAGCAGCATAGATTTTTTCCGAGTTTGGAGCACATACTGAGTGGAATACTTTTCCAAGCTTCTTCGTTTGGTTGCAGTAATTTCGAAAACCATCCAAGTACAAAGGATTTTTGAAAGTCACCCAAGTCAATCATATTTAGGCCACCTTTACTTGTTTCCTGGCACATCACTTTTCGTTTTACCTTTTCATAGGCTTTTGTGTTTGAAAATCTTTTTTTCCAAATGAATCTGAAAAACATTGAGTTCAGTTTACATATGATCTTTTCGGGTATAATCAAAGCTTGCAAAGCATGTGTTAATTGAGGGATTAAAAGTGATTTTACAAGGCAAATCAAGTCTTTCTATATAATGATTATGCAAAGTTTATTATGTTATGATAATTTTGGATGATTAATGAGATGAGGATGATTATAATGATGATGCTTTGGATTTCCAATTTGGTTTATTTAGACAAATTGTTCAGCCGTTACCGCCTTACGTTATAGGGTGCGTTGCATAGGCAGAGCGCCACAGAACGTTTGCGAACGTTTTCTATGCAACACATAGTTTTGTTGTGGCGCTCGCGAGCGTTAGCAAGCGCTCGGTCACTGAAGCGTAACAATTGCGAACACTCGCCGAGAATGGTCTAGGAAACGGGGGTTTGCGGGGAGCATTCTGGAGCATTCTGTAATGTACCTGTGGCACGCCAAAAACTATTGCACTGTATTGCTTTCCGGTTGACTCTCTCTCTCTCTCTTTCTTCCTTTCTTTCTCTCCCTTTCTTTCTCTCTCTCTCACTCACACACACACACACACACACACACACACACACACACACACACACACACACACACACACACACACACACACACACACACACACACAAAAACACACACTCGATGCGCGCAAACACACATAAATACATGCGTGTATTTGCGTGTGTGTGTGCGTGTGTGTGTGTGTGTGTGTGTGTGTGTGTGTGTGTTAGTGTGTGTTTTATGTGTGTGGTGTGTGTGTGTGTGAGTGTGTGTGTGTGTGAGTGTGTGTGAGTGTGTATAAGGTTGTGCGTGTGTGTATGTGTGTGTGTGTGTGTGTGTGTGTGAGAGTGTTTGTGCGCGCGCGTGTGTGTGGGTGTGTGTGTGCGTCTGGATGTGTCAGTGTGTGTGTATGTGTCTGGGTGTATGTAAATGCATGTTTGTGTGTGTGTGCGCGCGCGCGTGTGTGTTTGTCCGTGTGTGCGTTAGTATGTATGTGTGTGTGTTTGTGGTTGGGCATGTGTGTGTGTGTATATATATGTGTGTGCATACATGTGTGTATGTGTGTGTGTGTGTCTGTGTAGGTGGTTTTACCGACAAATGGGGACGATTGTCACTGGAGAGCAGTCAAATGGGGACGCTTCCGACAAACGGGGACGTCCCCATTTGTCGGCCCGTGCGACCCCATTTGACTGGATTTGAGCAGATTGAGCGACCCCATTTGACTGCTTCCTAGCATCCCTGTGGACAAACGGACTGGATTTTCACACAGATTCATACACATATTTTAGCTCTGCACTTTGTGGTCTGCTCAACTAAACCATGTGATTTTTATCATGTGACTTCAAATGACTTTACAGTAACTGCTTTCATCAGAATTCAGTTTCTATTCAAATGCAGTCAAACTAAAACATTTATTTGAATTAAAAAAAAAAAAGTTATTGCATTTAATATATTTTATTCAGAGTATTTTGAAAGAGTTCTGATTATTTGATCACGGTTTTTTTTGTATTAAAACAAAAACAAACACAGAAACATATACATTCCTGTAAAAAAAAAAAAATTATTACAATTATTTTGTTATGAGATTTATTTTAGGTTAATTCGAAGTGTTGTGTCTTTGTCATTTGTTGGTTTGTGCAGTGCAGTTGTTTTGTCAGTTATTCTTCTCTTCATTTGTTCTATCGTCTTTCTTCTTCTTTTTTGTGTGTGTATTTTTGTGTTTTTGTGCCTGAAGAAGACCCTTAGGTCGAAACGTCGCTGTTATTCGTTCCGTGTTCGTCATTTTAACGTGAGTACATTGCTTTTTGGTCTCTTTATTGTTCCCTCTCACGTGCAGTCGCCATTGTTTAATACATGTTTTAATGTGTTTTGTATAATCCGGAAGCAGGAGTTTAAAACCTATATATATATTAAGGGAAAAGTCTGGGTTGTGGCACTCGATCACTAGGTGGGGCACTGCCCTTCGCTCCCTGTTACCCGAGTTCCAATCCTCGTGGTAAGGCGTCCGCCCCGTGATCGGGAGGTCGTGGGTTCGAACCCCGGCCGGGTCATACCTAAGACTTTAAAATTGGCAATCTAGTGGCTGCTCCACCTGGCGTCTGGCATTATGGGGTTAGTGCTAGGACTGGTTGGTCAGGTGTCAGAATAATGTGACTGGGTGAGACATGAAGCCTGTGCTGCGACTTCTGTCTTGTGTGTGGCGCACGTTATATGTCAAAAGCAGCACCGCCCTGATATGGCCCTTCGTGGTCGGCTGGGCGTTAAGCAAACAAACAAACAAACCCGAGTGCCAACAACAATAGGATGAGCATCAGAAGCGAAGATAAAGAGGGAATTTTTTTTCTCTGCGCGCGCGCCAGCAAGCAGGATGTCTCAGAACTGAAGCGGTAATAGTATGATCTAATTACAGGCGATGGGTTTATGGGTCACGTGATTATATATATGAAGTCTTCTATCGCGCGCGTATCTCCAGACTCGGACTCAAGGCGCAGGGATCTATTTATGCCGTGTGAGATGGAATTTTTTACACAATACATCATACATTCACATCGACCAGCAGATCGCAGCCATTTCGGCGCATATCCTACTTTTCACGGCCTATTATTCCAAGTCACACGGGTATTTTGGTGGACATTGTTTTATCTATGCCTATACAATTTTGCCAGGAAAGACCCTTTTGTCAATCGTGGGATCTTTAACGTGCACACCCCAATGTAGTGTACACGAAGGGACCTCGGTTTTTCGTCTCATCCGAAAGACTAGCACTTGAACCCACCACCTAGGTTAGGAAAGGGGGGAGAAAATTGCTAACGCAACCTCTCGCTTCCGAGCGCAAGTGCGTTACCACTCGGCCACCCAGTCCACGTGATGTGGGGGCGGAGCCAAACATTGGTTGATACTTACTGTGTTGACATTAGTTCATTGGCCCCGCCCCAACATCATATGACTTACTAATCCATGGGCTATCATTGGTTCATGTTTTTGGCGCTAAACTATCTGACAGGTAAAGAACTATTTTGATGTGACACGTTATTACTTGGTGCAAATACGCGCAGTGTTTAAAACCACTTGGCGGACAGAACTGTGCATTCTCACAATTCGACACTCACTACATCCATAATAACCACACCGTTGATCAATCGCTGAGAAATGGCACAAATGACAGTTGGGGAAAACATTCAGAAGTTGGAATGATCTTACTGAACGGCTGGCAGACTTTTCCAGAAAGAACGATTTGGTGTACGTGGTCAAATACAGTCGTGCTGTTCAACTTGCGAACAAGAATTCAAAACAGCCCTTTCCAGACGAACTGAAGTATGCATACGCAAAACTTGTGTGCAAGTACTCAGGAAAAGGACGACTCACAGGCCGAGGTGCGAAGAGGAGCAATGGGTAAGCGGATTAATATTTAGTTGCTATACTTCTTATGCGTTCTTGTCACAGATAGTAACTCGTATGAATGTTTAATTTTAATATTATTATTTTTTTTTTTTAGGTTTACAATGTTTCAACATTCATTCCAGTATCGACTGACATTTTAACGAGTGCGGAAAGTCTGTCTGTCTGTCTGTCTGTCTGTCTGTCTGTCTGTCTGTCTGTCTGTCTGTCTCTCTGTCTGTCTCTCTCTCTCTCTCTCTCTCTCTCTCTCTCTCTCTCTCTCTCTCTCTCTCTCTCTCTCTCTGCGCGCACTTCTTCTTCTTCTTCTTTGTCGGACAGATTTTTCACACAAATGACCAGGAAACCAGATTACGTAAGCCGTGTCAGCTGTACCCTTTGTAAAAGTCAGCGTAGCTCGAGAACGGCATTGAAATATTTTCGGTGTTCTTTACCTTGCCCAAGAAGCAGAGCATAAGACTATACGTCACACACTCGAGTCAAGGACGTCGTAAAATGGCCCTCGGTCAAGTTTTCACCGAGAACCATTTTATGATGTCCTTAACAATTATGTGTTAGTCGGCTTAGAATATGCGCGCAGGTTTCAAAGTTTTGATCCATTCGATTATCTCAACAGACATCCTTTGATTGTAAAGTTGAATGCGGGCACATGATGGTTGAAAATACTTAACTTGAAAGTTTCCCGCTGTGGTAGATTTTTATGGTGGTTGTCACACAGGCAGCGACGGCTTTACTGGTCGGACCCAGTTGTGCGTTACCTCGCTTTTGCCTTTAATGACTGACTGACTGGCTGACTTTGGGGATTAACGTCCTCTGAGGTAACTAGGATCTATTTGGGAACATTTACCGTGATACTGTAAGAGGAGCAAGAAAAGAAAAGAAAAATGATGATGATGATGATGATGATGATGATGATGATGATGATGATGATGATGATAGAAAGAGAGAAAGAAAGAGAATAGTGAGAGAGAGGGGAGAGAGAGAAAAAGAGAGAGGGGGAGAGAGAGGGAGAGAGGGAGAGAGAGAGAGAGGGGGAGAGAGAGAGGAGAGAAGAAAAAAAGAGAGAGAGAGAGAGAGAGAGAGAGAGAGAGAGAGAGAGAGAGAGAGAGAGAGAGAGAGAGAGAGAGAGAGAGAGAGATTTAGAACCGACTCCAGACGATGGGAAATGCTGTAAAGATACATTTGACGTAAAGCGAGTGACGCAATTTCACTAGATTTTTTCGAACTTTGATCATTTAGATTCCAAGTGAGCGGGTCGGCATTGCACACTCAGAGGATGGGCGGTGCTTTGCTATTCCGTGAAGCACCCACCGACAAAACTAGCTTTTCTGTACTTTTTTTTAGATAAAGAGAGTATTATCTCGCAGCATTTGAAGTGTCATTCTTTAGAATAAATCACGTTGGTATTGTTGATTTAAATTTGTACTTTGTCTTGTCAATGTTTTGCTTGATAAACAAAAAGGGTCCCTGCTTGAACGTTATAACATTTAGAGGGTCACCTAGAATCCGTCCTGATTGGTCAAAAAGCCATATGAGGCACTGAACTGGTACTAAAATAAAATAATGTGCTGACAAATTTAAGCTTCTTTTTTAATACAGTAACAGGATAGATTTCTCCCCCGAAAACTACAGAAAATTGGCCATTTTGACCTCCATAATGTAACATCTTACAAGTAAGTGTAGTTGGACCTGTCTTTAACGACAGTTTGAAACGAGTTGTTATCGCAATTAAAGAAAGCCGCCGTTGGCTACTCGGGTGGTGTCTTATCGCTTTCAAGAGTATGTCAAGAGGTGTGTATGGGGTGCGCTCAAGCGCAGAAGACAACGTGATTGCATTCGGCTAACTCAGAGCCGTCCCGCCCGCCTGGTACGTTTAGCAGTCGGTATAACGAGATGGTAGTGTATGAATTTTATTTATTGGTGATGTAGAGATTGTACAATGTCATTAAACAAAAATAAATTCAAAACAAACATGAGTTTAAAGGTTGTGAAAGACAGGTTGTGAACGTTAGTTTGACCGAAACTGGCAGCCGCAAACACATAATAACAAACAATCAATATTATGATAGATTCTGGATAAATAATGTATTATAATGTGCATCTTGTAGGTGATTGTGCTTTTAATAATTTTCAGATTTGTTTTCCCTGTTAATGCTGATGCCACAGTACTAGTTGATTTTTATAGGGAGAAAATGGTTTTGTTTTAAAATGTTCATTATGTACATTGCTTTGTAATTTTGTTAACACATTAATTTTGTGAAACGCCCAGAACCATGTCAGGATTTGCAATACATAAACAAACTTTATTATTGTTTTATCTTTTTATATTTAGTCAAGTTTTGACTAAATATTTTAACATCGAGGGGGAATCGAAACGAGGGTCGTGGTGTATGTGCGTGTGTGCGTGTGTGTGTGTGTGTAGAGCGATTCAGACTAAACTACTGGACCGATCTTTATGAAATTTGACATGAGAGTTCCTGGGTATGAAATCCCCGAACGTTTTTTTCATTGTTTTGATAAATGTCTTTGATGACGTCATATCCGGCTTGTTGTGAAAGTTGAGGCGGCACTGTCACGCCCTCATTTTTCAACCAAATTGGTTGAAATTTTGGTCAAGTAATCTTCGACGAAGCCCGGACTTTGGTATTGCATTTCAGCTTGGTGGCTTAAAAATTAATTAATGACTTTGGTCATTAAAAATCGGAAAATTGTAAAAAAAAAATAAAAATTTATAAAACGATCCAAATTAACGTTTAGCTTATTCTCCATCATTTGCTGATTCCAAAAACATATAAATATGTTATATTCGGATTAAAAACAAGCTCTGAAAAATAAATATATAAAAATTATTATCAAAATTAAATTGTCCAAATCAATTTAAAAATACTTTCATCTTATTCCTTGTCGGTTCCTGATTCCAAAAACATATAGATATGATATGTTTGGATTAAAAACACGCTCAGAAAGTTAAAACAAAGAGAGGTACAGAAAAGCGTGCTATCCTTCTTAGCGCAACTACTACCCCGCTCTTCTTGTCAATTTCACTGCCTTTGCCATGAGCGGTGGACTGACGATGCTACGAGTATACGGTCTTGCTGAAAAATGGCATTGCGTTTAGTTTCATTCTGTGAGTTCGACAGCTACTTGACTAAATATTGTATTTTCGCCTTACGCGACTTGTTTATGATTACTATTACCATTATCAGTATATAAGAGGGACCACGCTTATACCGAAACTGCAATTTAAACAAAATTAATGTTGAAGAAATCAAAAATACATCGAACACATTTCACGCTTTGATTTAACTTATGTTTCCAGCTCGTCACAGACACAGCCTAAGTGCGAAGGCCTGTCTTGAAGCAGAAACGCTTTTGGTGTTCTAGTCGCTTCACACTTTAAGTCAAGTGTCATTCAGTCCGTCTCTCACAATATCACACCTATCCGCGAAAATAGGCAATAGGCCATGATAGGCCATATGTCAGGGAACAGAAGTAGCTCGCTGACTGTCTGATTTTTTTCCCGAGATTTTATTACCTCTCTGGGCCATAAGATGTGGACTACCTTTGGATGGGACAATAAAGTAATGAGAGAGAAAATTCTAATATATTCCTTGACTTTGGGGTAGCGCGAATATGTTGCAGCTAACTTTCATGTGGGAGAAATAGGCCCTGTCGGAGAACAGAAGTAGCTCGCTGAGTGTCTGATTTTTTCCGAGCTTTTATTACCTCTCTGGGCCATACGATGTGGACTACCTTGTGGTTTGTTTGTTGTTTGTTACGTGTAAGGATTACCCACATGACAAGCAAACAATACATAATTCGTTTGATCTTATCGAGGTTATCGTTCCGAATAAGTTGTTGTATATACTGTAAACATTCCACTTTTAAAACACCTGTTGTGAACACTGAATGAATTACTCTTTTACAAAAATAACACATGAATAACACACACTAAATAATGTTTACCATTTGTGCTACTTTTACCAGTTGAATTAAACAAACTTCACCAACAAAGTATTGCGACAAATTACTCACCCAAATTAAGGCATTAATTCCCATGTCATTTTGTTCAATTTGTCTATGCTACTACCCGTAGTACATGTAGTATGTAGTCAAAATAGTCGGAAAGTTTCAAAGCAAACTAACAAGTCCTTGCTGACATACAGCGCTTTTTCGCATAATGCCCCTCGTAATTAACGCAAAAAACTCCCGTTTTTGACCGCACATACGATCGACACCTGCATCAGAAGGAATAGCATAGAACACAAAATATGCGAGCGTGTGAATCCGTGATTTGTAAAAATGTAAAACAATCGCCCCGCGATTTACAAATCACGTAAATGCGCCGGATATTTTCTTGTCATCTCCAAAGTCAAGGGATCTATTAAATGTTTTCAATAAGGAATCAGAAAGGCCATATACATTCCGCTCCGCGCATATCTATTAAAATCCTTCGGCAACAAATTATTGCGACAAATTACGCACCCAAATTAAGGCATTAATTCCTATGTCATTTCGTTCAATTTGTCTATGTACTACCCGTAGTAGCTTACATGTAGTATGTAGGCAAAATATTCGGAAAGTTTCAAAGCAAACTAACAAGTCCTTGCTGACATACAGCGCTTTTTGGCATAATGCCCTTAGTAATTGACGCAAAAACTCCTGTTTTTGATCGTAAATGCGATCGACACCTGAATCAGAAGGAATCCCGTCGCGATATAACCTTCGTGGTTGAAAACGACGTTAAACACCAAATAAAGAAAGAATCAGAAGGAATAGCAAAGAAGACGTAATATGCGAGCGTGTTAACCCGTGATTCGTAAAAATGTAAAACAATCGCCCCGCGATTTACAAATCACGTAAATACGCCCGATATTTTCTTGTCATCTCCAAATTAAGTCAAGGGATCTATTAAATGTTTTGATTCTTATTTCATTACTTTTTTGTCCCATCGCTGGGATATTCGGGTCAATTCCCCCCAATGGAAGGCTAGCAGGAACAAAGTCGCGCTTCCTCCAAATCAGGGGATCTATCAGATGTTTTTTCTTCTTTACTTCATTGTCCAATCACTGGGAAATTCGGGGCGTTTCCTCCCTGTGGAAAGCTAGCAGCAACAGAGACACGCTACCTCAAAGTCAAGGGATATATTAGATTGTTGTTTTTCATTACTTTATTGTCTATTCGCTGGGAAATTCGGGTCGCTTCCTCCCAGTGAAAAGCTATCAGCAACCGAGTCGCACTACCCCAAAGTCAAGGGATATATTAGATTTTTTTTTCTCTCATTACTTTATTGTCCCATCGCTGGGAAATTCGGGCGCTTCCTCGCAGAGAAAAGCTAGCAGCAACAAAGTCGCGATACTCCGAAGTCAAGGGATCTATAAGATGTTTTTGTCATTAATGTATTTTCCCGTCGCTGGGAAATTCGGGTCGCATTCTCCCAGAAGAAAGCTAGTAGCAACAGAGTTGCGCTACCCCAAAGTCAAGAGATCAATTAGATTTATTTAATTCTTTTCATTATTTTATTGTCCCATCGCTCAAAAATTCGGATTTGTTTTCTTTATGCTAAAAATCGTAATATTTTATCTATCGAGTCCAAACCACCCCCACCACCCAGCGTGGACGGCTTCACTGTGTCACAATGTGGATGCAAAGAAAGACAAAAATATCTACTGAAAGAGCACACGCCGACGACGAGCAATATCTAGTAAAACTGCAGACGGGTCACCTGCAGACTCAGCCGTGTGTGTATGTGTGTGTGTGTGTAATCCAGCAGCGTGCTTACAACAACAACAACAACAACAAACACAAAAAACACCTAATAAAAAATGTTTAAAAAAAAACACAATAAATACCGGTTAAGCGATATGAAACAAATCAGTCAATCTGTCGCTCGAAACAAAAATATCAACACTAAAAACCAGCCATATATGACGTAATGTGAGTAGTTTTGACAGCATCGCTGATCACCTACCTTAATTCTGTTTTCACATATTAATGTTTAAAACAAACATAAACTTTGAAAATAATTCTCTGAGAATGTTAGGACAGTTCCACTCATCTTGAACTCAGGTCAAAAGGAGTTCAGGTCATTCTCTCCCTGACAGGATGCCTTGAGATTCCTTGTCTGGCAAGGAAACCGATTTTTGTGTGTGTGTGTGCATATTTAGAGCTTTTTGTAATGTATTATTGATATAAGCAGATTCGCGATCGTCGATAATGATTTTTCATGGTGTTTTGTCATTTTAGAATTACGAAGGAATTGAAATGTAAGACAGTTTCAAGCGAGCTATTTTTCGCGGCTGTATTTACTGTGCAAACAATTCTAAATATGACAAAAGTGTCACGTGATAATCAACCGTTTGGTTTCGGCGCTCACTGGAGCAGACGATTTTTTCTGTAACCAGTTGACAGAGATGAAACCATATATTACGGTCTCCTTCCGGCAGCAGTCCCAAAATTTCGACTTGTTTTGACCTTAGAACGATGTCTTTATCATAACTGTGAAGAACAGAACGGAGATCACTGTCGAAGTCGGCCAATCTGCAATCATTTTCGTCTCGCGAACACTGATCTCAAATTTAGATCAGTGCTCGCGAAAAACATATGGGAGATAACTCTGTATTCTTTTTTTTTTATATAGATTCGCGTAGGACTGTAGCGTCCGGTCAGAGAGACAACTGGCAATAGCCGTGAAGCGATGCTTATCAGAATGAGTTCCACTGAGTCCAACATAATCAAATATAGTGCCGAAAAATTAAAGCTTCTTTTTTAATACAATAACAGGATAGATTGTTCCAAAAAAAACTACAGAAAATTGGCCATTTTGACCTCCATAATGTAACATCTTAAAAGTAAGTGTAGTTGGACCTGTCTTTAACGACAGTTTGAAACTGTCTACCCGAGTTGTTATCGCAATTAAAGAAAGCCGCCGTTGGCTACTCGGGTGGTGTCTTATCGCTTTCAAGAGTATGTCAAGAGTATGTCAAGAGGTGTGTATGGGGTGCACTCAAGCGCAGAAGACAACGTGATTGCATTCGGCTAACTGAGAGCCGTCCCGTCCGTCTGATACGTTTAGCAGTCGGTATAGCGAGATGGTAGTGTATGAATTTTATGTATTGGTGATGTAGAGATAGTACAATGTATTAAAATTTTTTTTAAAACAAACATGATTTTAAAGGTTGTGAAAGACAGGTTGTGAACGTTAGTTTGGGCCGAAACTGGCAGCCGCAGTCCGTTTAGACATGTGATCGCAGTTGACAAGTAAGCAATATCTTAAAACATGTCGCGTAGACGAAATTAATACATTCAGTCAACCCTTCGAACTCACATTATGAAAGACAATACGAAGACAAAACTCAATACCTGTGTCGATTTCATACCTGACGGCGACCGCTGTCGCGTTCACGCCACAGAAAGCCAGTATAGCGCAGTAGTGTAAAGCGCTTCTTATGAAATTGTGCTTTTTCTATTGTATATTTTTTTCGAGCTTGTTTTAATCCAAACAGGACATTAAACGTTGTATGTATTTTTGACCAAAATAGGACATTTTACACAGATCGAAACAGTCAGTGTTCCTCCGAGACCGCGCTAGCGGTCGAGGTGAACGACTGTCGAGATATGTGTAAATTGTCATATTTTGGTAAAAAAAATACAAATAAAATTTATGTATCTGGGTAGAATTTCTTGTAGTTTTTATGATTGAACGCACACAAACATGCACTATTTTGTAGTCTCGGCTGGCCGCCTAAACAGACGTTTTGTCGGCCTCTGACGTCACATAGCTCAAAGAAGGGAAATCCAGTGTTCAATCGATACACATAGATTTGTTTATGGAATCAGAAAATGATCAAGAATAAGATTACATCTTTTTGGATCGATTCATCACATTTTATTTTTAAATACAATTTTCTGACTTTTAATGGCCAAACTCAAAAAATAATTTGCAAGCTTTAATCCTGAAATGCAATCCTGTTGTCCGGATTTTGTCGAAAGTTACTTTTACAGAATTTTAATCAAATGAATCCAAAAATGAGGGTGTGACAGTGCCTCCAAAACTTGTACAAAATGCCAGATATTACGTCATCAAAGAAACGTATCCTCCAGTAGTCCAGTAGTTTTCTCTGAATGGCTCTACACATACATACACACAGACCCACAGACCCACAGACACGTACTACGTAGGCCCTACACCACAACCCTAGTCACGATTCCCCATCTAAGTTAAAACATTTAGTCAAAACTTTACAATATGTTAAAAAATATATATATATATGACTAAGTGCCAAAAGGTGCGCACGAAAAGCGGACAAAGGGGCTAAAAAATAAAAGTTGACAAACACGACTGATATTGTGATTTTTGTTAAGACAACAGATTCTGGAACCCAATTACGAAAAGAAAAGATAAATTTACTCAAATGATTTTACAAATAACGATAATTTTGTTCGTTATATCATTCAAAACGGCACTGAGTCATAGCATTAAGGTTATCTCGCACGTTTTTAAAGCTAGGGCTTTGAAACTTGGCACACAACCAAAGTATAATGACCTCCAGGTATGGTGCACATCACATTAAACAACATTGAATTTCAAGGTCACAGCGAGGTTAAATTTCCTTTGCAAACTGGAAAATTGTCGTTGTCACGTCTTACATGTTTTAATACTAGATCAGTTAGACTTTACATACTTCACATACTTTCAGCATTTTTATAAAACCTCATTAAAAGTGACCTGCTGGTTAATCTTTGTCAAAGTTCAAGGTCACAGCGGGGTCACATCTGGTCCAAATGTGGAATATTTTCAATTTATTCAGCGCGTTTATAGCACGAGCTTTGAAAATACACACAGTTCTAGTGTATAATGTTCACACACGATTAAAGTCTGGTTGAAAAAGTCAAGGTCAAAGCAGGGTCGCGTTGAGGTCAAACATATACATTTTTCAATGAGGTTTTCTCATATGTTTTTGAAGCTAGGGCCTTGAAACTTGGCACACTACGCAAGTTAAATTAAACCTCATCAAATTCCAAGGTCACAGTAAGGTTAAAGATCCTTTAAGGATATTTTCTAAAAAGGGTGACCGCCTCGTTAATGTTTGTCAAATTTCAAGGTCACAGCAGTGCCATCTGGCTTAAACTTTGAAAAATTGTCAATTTCTTCAACTAGTTTTATAGTGTTTGAAGTCATTCACACATGATGAAAGTCTGGTTGATAAAATCAAACGTCAAGGTCGCAGCGGGGTCGCATTGAAGTCAGACACATACAATTGTCATTTTCACGAACGCCTTTTAAGCAACACCTTTGAAACTTCACACATTCCAAAGTTTTGATGTTGTTTGGTTATAATCAAAGTGTGGTCAATTTCCATGATTGAGAGCATTCAGAGGGGTCAAGTTGAGGTCACACAAAAAGTGATAATCTTTATAAGACTCACGTTTGCTGCTATTGCTCACTTGACATTGGTGAAAGTGCTTATTTTATAATTGTTGATCTTGATGTTTTGACCAATTAATATTACCAGGATCAACCATACCAGATTTCAAAGTCCAGAAGTTGTCAAACCTCAAACCTGTTGAAAGTTTCAAAGATTTAAGCATCAGCAAATTTCTATTTGATTTGACCTTAAATAACAGATTTGACCTTAAATCTTAAAACAGATCAACCAGACTTTGGTTTTATATAAATTGAAGTTCAATACAATTTCCTTTTTTTTTTACCCACACGAGACCCTGCTATGACCTTCACATTTCTCAAGGATCAACCTTGAATTCTCCATGTTGAACAATCATTAAGCAAAAGCGTTGTTTGAAGTTTGAAGGTTTTAGCTTCAAAAATCTCTGAAAAAATATGTTTCATCCGTTTTCTGAACCACATGTGACCCAGCCGTGACCTTGAAATCTGACAAGGGTCAACAAGACTTTTACCATGCATGGGGGCGATTAAACCCCAAATGTGTGTGAAGTTTCAAGGTTTCAACTTAAAAAACGTCTGAGAAAAATATACATTTTCCTTTTTGGACAATGTGTTGCACGCAAGACAACACGACAAACGCTCGTGTTATCATTCTTTTACTTTAAGGTCGACTTGCGTACCCGCTCTTTCGCTAATCTCAATTAAAATTCATCTTGGAAGTTCGGTTTTATTTCGCTTTTAATTAAGAAGATTAAACTAAGACAACAAATAGTTAGTTTTACCCATTAAACTCGATAAGGTAGTGACATTTTATGTTGAACGCAAGATGGTGTCGCACGCAAGATCTGAAAAGATGTTGACGACATAATTTCAACACTTGATAGCGCATTCGTGGTTCGTGATTTCTTCACAAATTTTGAACACAGAATGTGTCACGTGGTTCCGTAGATGAAGTAGATCTTTGTACATGTAAATTTTGTTTTTAAAAGAAAATAACCGTTAATTATCGAACATTTTGTCGCACGCAAGATATGACGAAATTTTCAAATCGTTTTCAAAAATGCTGTTCAAAAGTTCTGCAGTCTTTGCTGGATTACTTGAAAGACAGCAGTTTGATACACCGTTATCGCTTGACGTGTCGACATCAATTCCAGAGTTTTTGAAAAAGAAATTTAGTAAATATCTGCGATTGAAAAATGTATGCCGTGATGACGACACATCTTGCGTGCGACACCTTAAAATTCGGTCATCGAAAAAAAAAAATTCTCTCGAGATTTAGATTTGACGTTTGGTCTCGTCTGTAAAGCGATGTTTCAGGCATTCAATCAAACTAAATGCAATTCATTTGTGCTTCTTGTTATTTTTCTGTGGCATATTCAAAACACGAGGTATCACGATGTCCGTTTTCAGATGGCCGGTTTTGGCGTTATTTTTGACTTTAAACAAAGATAACTTCAAAACCATTCAAGTCAGACACACGAAATTATGTCCACTATCTCTTCGCACATTCATCCACACACACACCAATTTTCAGCAGACACACGTTTTTAGAAACATTTTTATTGTAAAACAAAGTCGTCTTCTGTTCTGTGAGCACCTTTTGGCACTTAGTCATATATATATATATTTCGTGTGGTCGTTATAGACAAAGTGGTGGACAAGCTTTCATTGGACAGGTTTGATTGCACGATCGGACTAAAGATTCAAACACACCGATTGGCTTCAAGGGAGCCCGGGTAGCTCAGGTTGTGGACTTGTGATCCTATGGTCGCGGGTTCGAATCTCGGCCGGGGCCCAGATATGTCATAATGATATACTACAACAACAAAAGTTCATGGAAAGATAGAAACGCTTACTTGCGTTGCAACTTTCAAAACATTTAAGAATAATTCGCAGTCGGCTGCAGGTCGAACATCATGGAAAATTACATATGAAAATCCGGACGAGGAAGTAAACTTTACCAAAACATTATTGCGAGAAATGTCGCGACAAAACTGCCGGTTGTTGTTATTTTTCTACCTCAAATGCACTCGACATCTGCATGAGTAGGAATAGCATAGAACACAAAATACGCATGCTAACTTAACAAGACAACATGTTCTAGGTAGATAATGTTTGACTTTCTTCTCTCATGTAAAAGTTGTATATCATCTATATTGTTGTATCATAACAGAATTCAGACGTTCAAACGATTTCTGAAACAGACGTGTGCTGCCTGCTACATATATCATTAAGCAAATCAAGCCAGTGATGTTGAGAAGAAAAAATATCGACAACCAACTATACCACAACGACAATAATCGATAATTTTGCGCACAAAACAAAAAAAAAACTTTCGGGAAATAGAAGTCAAGTAAGCTGATCAACTGAAAGAAGAATGAATCTGAATACACATATTTTTTCTTCTTTACCCCTGTCTCCACCCCCTGACCTTGGTTCGGCGCGTCGTTAACAGATACTATGATTTGACACGATCGTTACCTCACAGACGACACGACTCGCCGCGTCTACCTCTCCCTGTGTGCTTCTGTAGCGGCATGTATAGGATGAAAAATATTAATTAATTTATTTTTGTTGTTGAGCAACGGTTTTTACGAACACATAGTGTTAAATAAAACCTTGAAAGAAAAATGATTGTTGTGTATGCATGAACCGCGCACAAGTTCTATCACGCCTCTTCTGAGCGGCTCCCGTTCCACCAAGAGCAACATTTTTTTCTGCCAACGATTTATTGCATGAAGAAATCAAGTTGACACCTTCTTCGAGCTTCGTGGTCCGCCAGTAAAGTAGCGCACATACTAAATACATTCATCCATTGGCCCAAATGGTCATGTGATAAACCCAACGCTCCGCCCACTCCACTCAAAACACTTGACCGCCGCGTCAATGAAATCTTCGCTGGTGTTTATTGGATGGTCTGTTTTGTTACAGGCCGAACGCTGCTCGTCTTACATAAGGCTCATAAGACCGCGTAAAAGCCATACCACGTTGAAATCAGCGGTTCTCTTCTAAAAGCGTGATTGACATTGTCAGTTAGTCAAGCAAACGAATGCACGCGTTCACGCATGCACACACATTAATATACGTTTGTTCTGCGAATTGTTTGCTTGTTTCTCTATGATTTGTTAATGCGTGCGCGTGTTTGTATGTGTGTTTATCACCAGTCGACATAATTACTGAAATACTCAATTCTTTGGACGCAACAGCACTCTGCACTTTCAAGCATGTACTACATGTACTGTTTTTGTACATGGGGTTAACACACGTTGTTTTGCATAGAAATCTTAATTCGTTAAGCGGGGAATACTTTAAAAAACAAAACCCACATGTTTTAACGATTCACGTAATGTTGCTTAGCTAACACAACAATTCGCCAAGAAAAATGTACTTAGCATACCCATTCCTAAAACGAGTATAAAGGATCTTAGTTGGAAAAAAAAGAGAAGTTTTGTTTTTGTTTTTTAAGTAAGTCGCCCAAGCGCTCTATCAACTTGGCTAAAAACAAATCTTTGAAAAAAACCACAACTAACTACACACACACACACACACACACACACACACACACACACACACGAAAAAATAAAAGAAAAGAGAAACACACACTAATGTGACATGATATAACTGAGTTTGCTGAAAACTGACGAAAAAGTACAAGACCGGAAAATCGCAAATGCTTACGCATAAACTTTTACAATTTCTTAGAAGCGCTCCGAACAGACACAATCACACACTCACATGCAACTTGGAAAAGCACTTCACTGGACAGTTCGGGTTGCAATTTTGGTTATTGTAATTATGTAACCACACACGTACCATCTGAACATCAGTGTCTAAGTGTTCAGTTATTCACACGGGTTTCATCTGCTTGGGTAATGGATTACAACTAAATAGCACTGAAAAAATTAATTTAAAGAATCAAGAATCAAACGCAAAAGATATTATCGCCAGAAGGTGAAATCCTGTTTGTATGAAAAGAAATAATCGGCAACGGTAACGGAGCATTTTACAGTTAGTTATTTCAGATGTTTCCAAATTACATCACTGCGAATGTCTCTTGGGCTTCGAAAGGTGGATGTCGCCGGGGAAAAATCACTAAAACGGCTTATTTATTTCTTTATTTGTAAATGAAGTCCTTCCAATACGTATCAATGATTTGGATCACCACCTCAGGTTTGTCTAGGAAGGCGTAATCAATATTTTCAATTTTACGCCGGCAATAAATGTTTACTTTGCGCGTAAAACATATATTAAGAGCGTACAATTCATCAACAGTAATTAAAACAAACAGAAAATCAACAAACTAACTTACAAACAAGCAAAGGGACACGAGAAGAAAAACAAGTCGCGTAAGGCGAAAATACAATATTTAGTCAAGTAGCTGTCGAACTCACAGAATGAAACTAAACGCAATGCAACGCAGCAAGACCGTATACTCGTAGCATCGTCAGTCCACCGCTCACGGCAAAGGCAGTGAAATTGACAAGAAGAGCGGGGTAGTAGTTGCGCTGAGAAGGATAGCACGCTTTTCTGTACCTCTCTTCGTTTTAACTTTCTGAGCGTGTTTTTAATCCAAACATATCATATCTATATGTTTTTGGAATCAGGAACCGACAAGGAATAAGATGAAAGTGTTTTAAATTGATTTCGAAAATTTAATTTTGCCAATAAATTGTATATATTTAATTTTCAGAGCTTGTATTTAATCCGAATATAACATATTTATATGTTTTTGGAATCAGAACATGATGGAGAATAAGATGAACGTAAATTTGGATCGTTTTATAAAAAAAATATTTTGTTTACAATTTTCAGATTTTTAATGACCAAAGTCATTAATTAATTTTTTAGCCACCAAGCTGAAATGCAATACCGAAGTCCGGGCTTTGTCGAACATTACTTGACCAAAATTTCAACCAAAACTGAGGGCGTGACAATGCCGCCTCAACTTTCACGAAAAGCCGGATATGACGTCATCAAAGACATTTATCAAAAAAATGAACAAAATGTCCAGGGATTTCCTACCCAGGAACTCTCATGTCAAATTTCATAAAGATCGGTCCAGTAGTTTGGTCTGAATCGCTCTACACACACACACGCACATACAGACACAGACACAGACACACACACACACACACACACACCACGACCCTCGTCTCGATTCCCCCCTCTACGTTAAAACATTTAGTCAAAACTTGACTAAATGTAAACAAGTCGCGTAAGGCGAAAATACAACATTTAGTCAAGTAGCTGTCGAACTCACAGAATGAAACTGAACGCAATGCCATTTTTCAGCAAGACCGTATACTCGTAGCATCGTCAGTCCACCGCTCATGGCAAAGTCAGTGAAATTGACAAGAAGAGCGGGGTAGTAGTTGCGCTAAGAAGGATAGCACGCTTTTCTGTACCTCTCTTTGTTTTAACTTTCTGAGCGTGTTTTTAATCCAAACATATCATATCTATATGTTTTTGGAATCAGGAACCGACAAGGAATAAGGTGAAAGTGTTTTTACATTGATTTGGACAACTTAATTTTGATAATAATTTTTATATATTTAATTTTCAGAGCTTTTTTTTAATCCAAATATAACATATTTATATGTTTTTGGAATCAGAAAGTGATGGAGAATAAGATGAACGTAAATGTGGATCGTTTTATAAATTTTAATTTTTTTTTACAATTTTCCGATTTTTAATGACCAAAGTCATTAATTAATTTTTAAGCCACCAAGCTGAAATGCAATACCGAAGTCCGGGCTTTGTCAAAGATTACTTGACCAAAATTTCAACCAATTTGGTTGAAAAATGAGAGCGTGACAGTGCCGCCTCAACTTTCACGAAAAGCCGGATATGACGTCATAAAAGACATTTATCAAAAAAATGGAAAAAAAAGTCTGGGGATTTCCTACCCAGGAACTTTCATGTCAAATTTCATAAAGATCGGTCCAGTAGTTTAGTCTGAATCGCTCTACACACACACACAGACACACACACACACACACGCACGCACGCACATACACCACGACCCTCGTCTCGATTCCCCCTCTACGTTAAAACATTTAGTCAAAACTTGACTAAATGTAAAAAGAGAGACAGAAATGGGGGAGGTGGAGAGAGGCATTACAAAAACTTTCCTGTTGACAAAAGCAAAATGACGCGAAATGAACCCAATGATGGTTTTTTTCAAAAGTAATGTAGTAAGCTTACAAAAGTGTTCTTTTTTGGTTTGTTTTATGTGTTTTCCTTTTAACAGCCAACTGTCGCCCAATTAGGGACTGCTCTACATTATGCAAATGAATATGAATAGTTAATGGTTGAAAAGTGTGAAAAAGAGAGAGAAACAAAGAGAGAAACAGACTGGTAGAGAGAAGATGGAGAGAGGGAGGGAGGGATTCAAAGAACTGTTGCCGAAAGCAAGGCATCTCGAGATAATGGCCTATAACCTGTTCAGGTAAGTATGTTAAAAGCAATTAACCGCTGAACTCATCCTCTCTAAAGAGTACACTTCACACCAATCGCTGAAGTTTTCAAGGGGTCATAGAGTACACACATTGGACAATAGAGAGGCCGTAAAAGGGTCGCGTTGCCATTGGTCAACCTGACCACGTGATCAGCCTCGGCACAAAGCTACGTCCGTGGTCATGGAAACCCTTTCTAGTTCAGTCCTGGCTCGGGACAGTTTTTTTGTGGGTTTTTTTTCCGAACGATGTAGGCGTCTCCTAGGAATTGTTTTGGTTGGCGTGCGGAGCGGAGAGTTACAAATTACTTTAAAAGAAAACACTTTGGTTACTTCTCAGAGTGTTATGTATGGTCCGACTGAGGTGCCAGTAGCGGACGTTTTAAATGGAAACAAATTGAAACAACTTTTACAGCCCGGACTTCGGTATTGCATTTCAGCTTTGTGGCTTAAAAATTAATTAATGACTTTGGTCATTAAAAATCTGAAAATTGTAAAAAAAAATAGGCCTATTTTTTTTTATAAAACGATTCAAATTTACGTTCATCTGATTCTTCATCATTTTCTGATTCAAAAAACATATAAATATGTTATATTTGGATTAAAAACAAGCTCTGAAAATTAAAATTACAAAAATTATGATCAAAATTAAATTTTCGAAATCAATTTAAAAACACTTTCATCTTATTCCTTGTCGGTTCCTGATTCCAAAAACATATAGATATGATATGTTTGGATTAAAAACACGCTCAGAAAGTTAAAACGAAGAGAGGTACAGAAAAGCGTGCTATCCTTCTCAGCGCAACTACTACCCCGCTCTTCTTGTCAATTTCAGTGCCTTTGCCATGAGCGGTGGACTGACGATGCTACGAGTATACGGTCTTGCTGAAAAATTGCATAGCGTTCAGTTTCATTCTGTGAGTTCGACAGCTTGACTAAATGTTGTATTTTCGCCTTACGCGACTTGTTTAAAATCAAGAGTCAAACTGACACAAAGATTTTCACCTTCCATTTCTCTGTAATGGAGGCACGCAGAGGCACGACGTAGAGAGAGCGTCAGATAACCGCGACGTAGGTTTGGGGAGTCGGGTCGGGCACTAAGAGTACAGTTTATTTTTACAGAACTGTACATTAATTATCGCAACAGGTTTAAACAGTTCGCTTTACATTTGATTCTGTCTCTCTCTGTCTGTGTCTGTCTGTGTCTGTCTGTCTGTCTTCTGTCTGTCGGTCTGTCTGCCTGTCTGTCTGTCTGTCTATCTGTCTCTCTCTCTCTATCTCTCTCTCTGTCTCTGTCTCTCTGTCTCTGTCTCTGTCTCTCTCTGTCTCTCTCTCTCTCTATCTCTCTCTTTTTTTTGTCGTTGGAATTTGAATTTAAACATATCTTTGAACATAAATCATAATTGTCAGAACGATTTCGAGTGAACAGACTTCGGTGTGTACGAACACAGATAACCCTGTGGGCTGCTGTCACATTTTAGGTTTCTATACAATGAGAAAATAACAAAGTGTTGTTGACTTTTCATGCAAGGAGGTCGATCCTTGCAATTTTGCATATTATGTTTGTTCTCGTATGTTAGCTTAAGACGGGAAAGTCAGACGCAAGCGAAGGGAAATTACCAGATCACGCTCACAAGTGTGTACTAAAAGTCACATCAAATCCAATCTTCGGCCACTGTGAGGCCACTAAATGAGAAACAGATGACAGGCACTCCGCCACTTCTGCTGAAGGACATAGCAGGTACTTGGCTACACTTCACTGCGCCACATGAGTGATTCCATTTTCCGTTCGGCAATCAGTCTGTCTCACGCACAAATTGTCAAGGGTAATTTTAAACTGAGTCTAATTTTGTCAGACACTGGGCAAGTTTTAATACCGGACCTTCAACATTGACGATTGGGGTCTAAAAAACACATTCCTTCCTTATAAACGATTCAGAGAAAATACCCATCCCCCCCCCCCCCCACTCTATACCCCCACCCCCTTGCATTTTGAAATCTCCTAACATTATCTGAAATTAAAGCTGGCGTTAGAAAGCATGACTGAAACCCCACCGCTGTTAATCTCCTTCTCGATAAAAGAAGATATACACGTATTGTACGGCCGTTTTCTCAAGGCTGTCCAAATGAAGTGCTATCTGAATTTAACTCTTAAAAAAAAAAAAAGACTAATACGTTTTTTTTTTGTTTTTTTTAATAAGCCACGCCCCGGACTGCGCGCGCAACACATGCAGACGACGCATATATATGTGTAGTAAGTTTGTCGGAACTTTGGCGGAGTAATTTGATAGAGTTTTTAGATTGTGTCAACGACTGTAGACGTGATGTAACTTACAGATAAATTATATCTGAGCTTAAAAAAGTGTTTATTTTCAATAAAAATCGGTTCGGGTAGCGATGTGATGTTAATCTAACAAATCAACAGGGCTACTTCCTAATGGACCGAAGTTCTGTGGGACTGAAGAATCATCAACCGATGTGAACTGCTATTTGTTTAGGTGGTTCAGTCTTTCCCCATCGGCAGCCCTGTAAGCTTACATTTACTGAAAAAATCCTGTTTCATTTTTCTCTTTGAGTAAGAATATTTGTCCGCAGCTTACGGACTAACCCGTTCGATAGTATTACTTGGGTATAAACTTCCTTCCCAGATTGTCTCTGTCTCATCGCAAAATTACACAAACATTTTTCAATTTACAATATTTTACTTTGTCATTTTTTTCCCTGTTCGACGACTCTTCCGACTATGTGAGTGTGTATGCGTATGTTGAATCCGATTACGCTTGTCCGCTAAACTGAAACGTGATCGAAATGACATTCGATCGATATTGACACTAACTAGTTTAAAAAAAAAATGTATTCACACGCATACGCACACGTGCACGCGCACTTTTGCAGTCCCATGCACTGACCGCTGGTTCTACCTTGTGCGCTTGTCCGGAGTTTTTCTTTGTTTCTTTTTTAATTTGAGGTAATCGATAATAGCGTGGCATGAAAAACAATTTTGCGAAAACCCGGTGAAAACATATCGCTCCAATGAATGCTGTCCATCATGTGCGAGGTCGGGAAAAGTGTTACACGTATCGCATGAAAACAAAGAGTGTACAGATAAAACTGAAAAGGAATTAAAGCGGAGAAGTCGGCAACTCAGTCAAACCACCTCTAATAAAGTGACAAATAGTACTAAACTATCGACTACTAAGATTCATTTGATTTTGTAACCAAGAATTTAGTTTTTGTTTTTAACGGCGCCATCAATTTAAAAGAAATGCATCTTTTCTGGTTCACATTTAAATTTAAAAAAAATTTAAAAAACCTACCTTTCTTGTTTTTTGATTCACATTTAGATAGTCAGCATTATATCATTTACATTTAACGTATACTGCATCCCGGTATCAGCATGCTTATTATACAATAACATAAAAACAGCGCTAGCTAACCATGAACATAATTAATTTCCTTGTAAATCTGTTTTGCTTCTTTCTTTCTTTATTTATTTGTGTGGGGTGTTTTTTTGCGTGTTTATTTTGGGGAGAGTGTTTTATTGTTCCTCAAAAGCACTTTGGTCAATATCCCTTTAACTTTGAACTACCGTTCAGTTTGAGGACAGAATGCAATTCTTTTATTTTTGGACAACAACACTGTTGGGGTTGATGTACAAAATTGATGGTTGACTGATCAAAAGATCAAAATATTGTGTGCGATATCTGTTCCTTTAAACCTTTCGTTTAACCAGCAGGTGACATATGGCATGGCACGGCCCCCGTTTGACCACCCAGGCTCTCCCTCGCCCACTTTGTCCCCGCAAGTTTTTTTTGCTACCTTTTCTATATGCACTGTCAATAACATTTTTTGAGGCGAATTTGTCGTTTGCTTGCAAAAAAAAAAGATAGTTAATTATCAGATCAGCTTTGTAAAGGAGATACTAAAAACCGCACATAATTATTCAAAAAAAGTCTGATGCGTGGCGACAACTGCCGCTCCGACTGAAGGGCTATTTACTGAAAAGGAAGGTGGGGGGGGGGGGGGTCCTGGGGAGAGGTGGAGGGGTGGTGGGCAAAATGAGACAGAGCCGATACGATTACGATGTGAAGGGGGGGGGGGGGGGGGCAGCAAATGTTCGCATGCACATGGTGGTCAGTAACTTTAGTAACACAAATCGACGTTTGATTTTAATCCCACACAGATGTGTTAATTTTTCTTTTGTTATTTTCTTTTTTTCTGTCAACATGTCGTCTGTTTAAAGCCACAACCATATATCTCAAAATATTTGATTTTTCAAATTTTATATTTTCTGATAGAGCTTAATATAACTATTACAATGGTATTTTTCTGAGTAAAAAATATGACATAACAACTGAGTTATGGAGGATATATGGTTTATGCGCTAAGCTTTCACCCTCTGCCTTTCAAAGCCACAACCACACACACAGAAGCACGCTGTTTTGATTTTGAACTGAAGGCATGGGTTACAGCCTGTCAGTGCCCCGCCACAAGCCTATGTTTCATCAGCACAGGCTTGTGGCTTTGGTGAAATGTGATAAACACTCACCCCTCCACCCGCCAAAGTGCAACAAGTGCCAGATAACACCCTGTGGTTATAGCTACACCGGCTAGGAGGGGCCTGCTCTGGTGGTAAAAAGGGGTCAAAGTGCCAGAGCCTGCTTCTTGCTTTGAGAGCTGTCAGCTGTCACCAAGGAGCGGGAAGTTTACAACCCAACATCTGGAATTGCTCTGTGAGTCCAGGATAAGGGACCTTCCCACGCAGCAGATACAATTAATATCAGAATGACTATCAGAATACCGCTGTGTGCAAATTCACTTTGCTCTGGAATTTTCTTGAGGAAAGACTGACTTGTGGAGAAACTTCAGATTTATACTTCTTCTTGTGGTAAGTATCAGTCATGCTTAAATGAATGTTAACTTTAGTTAAATTTTGATAAAAGTGTTGATACTGTCAGTACACTTGTCAGTTAGTAATCATTATGGTTGAAATGTGAAATGTTCCCATTGTGATGTCTAGCCTAGAAACAATGTAATGATTGATTAATATTCTATTTCATTTTTCATCCGATGGAGACCGCGGTGGTCAATCCTATACACTTTGCACTTGTGTAGGAACATTTTTGTCTAGTTATGTTCTTGCTTACACTTACTTTACTGAAATGCTATTTTAAATGTTAGTCAGTGTATTAAATGGTAAAAATATAAAACTTCCAGAAAGGACATGTTTATCTTTTCTTTGATTAACACCTCTCTCTCTCTTTCTCTTTCTCTCTCTCTCTCTCTCTCTCTCTCTCTCTCTCTCTCTCTCTCTCTCTCTCTCTCTCTCATTCAAAAGAAATTGATGACTGCTGAGTATCTTCTCCAGGGAAAATATTTAATTTCTCTCTCAGATATTCAAGTTTAAGACATTGCTTTTCTTGTTTTCTTTAACAACAAAAAAGAAAAAAAGAACACCTTGATTTTATTTTATTTTATGTTTTTCTTTGTGGTCTAGGCATTTGCTGAACCTGCCTTAAAACAATGGATGAGGACACATGGTCAGAGTGTGACGAGGACATTTTTGTCAGCATCATCACTGACACTGCAGATCCTTTGCCTTCACAAAGTACAGGTATTGCTGCATTTTTTTCAAAGGCGTATTTCTCAGAAGGTGCTTTAATCTACGCCAAATTAACATTTTGTTTGGGGAGCTAAACATACATAATTATTAGTAATTTGTTTTAACAATAACAGATGGAATACCGGTATTGTTTATGTGCAAGCATTTTATTTATTGTGGTAAAGTTGACCAAGCAGCAGAAAAGATGGGAAAGAGCACATATTTGTTAATACAGCTTGTTTTGTCCAGCAGTGAATGACAGAACTTGCTTGCTTGCATTATTCCAGCTGGAATTTAAAGATTAATTTCATTATTTATGTACAGGTGGCGATAACGAGGGGCTTGCTGCTGTAATTGGAGAGAGTAACAGGCAACACTCACTACAACAGCTCAAGGTCCGTCTTCACAACAAGCGTCTTAATCGCCATCTGACCAACAATGGGATGGAAAGGTGCTCAGTTTACGCAGACGGGAACTGTTTCTTCAAAGCAGCGTCTCTGCATCTGCAACCCCATGATGCAGTTTCCTTGAGGGCAGCTCTGTGTCACCACATCCGACGAAACATTGAACATTACATCAGCTTCTTCACCTGCACTACGACTGACGAAGCCCTCGCACAGATTGATGCCATGGAGGAAGGTGGTGTTTGGAACACTGCAGCCAATGACATCTTGCCCTTGGTACTTGCAGACTACAGCAAAAGAAGGGTGAAAATATTTTCAAGCCGTCGACATCAGAGTATTGTGGACATCTCGCCCTCAATGCCAAACACATCTGTGGATGCATTCAGTCCCATCTACCTGGCACTGCTTGCTCCTGAGGGAGAACCAGAACACTTTGATGGTTGTCTTGCCAAGAAACGACACTTGTACCACCAGTTCAGCCGACATGTCTCCCATCCATCCCACCAAAGTGCTGGGTCAGCTGAAGCAGTTGTGTCTAGCCCCAGTACCTGTAGTTCGCCTGAACGAGATGGAACACCTGATCCCCGTGGCTCACCTGAACCGTCTGCAACACGAGATGGGACCCCTGACCCCCGTGGCTCACCTGAACCGTCTGCAACACGAGATGGGACACCTGACCCTCGTGGCTCACCTGAACCATCTGCAACACGAGATGAGACCCCTGACCCCCGTGGCTCACCTGAACCGTCTGCAACACGAGATGGGACCCCTGACCCCCGTGGCTCACCTGAACCGTCTGCAACACGAGATGGGACCCCTGACCCCCGTGGCTCACCTGAACTATCTGCAACACGAGATGGGACCCCTGACCCCCGTGGCTCACCTGAACCGTCTGCAACACGAGACGGGACCCCTGACCCCCGTGGCTCACCTGAACTGTCTGCAACACGAGATGGGTCCCCTGATCCCCGTGGCTCACCTGAACCGTCTGCAACACGAGATGGGACCCCTGACCCCCGTGGCTCACCTGAACTGTCTGCAACACGAGATGGGACCCCTGACCCCCGTGGCTCACCTGAACCGTCTGCATCAACAACTAAGTCGCTGTCAACAATTTACAACACTCCTCCCAAAAAACCAGGCCGGAAAAGAAAATCAAAGCCAGAGGCATGGAAAAGAAATCAGCAAAAAAAGGCAAGACTAGAAGGGAAAGAGTATGTTAATTGCAGAGGAAAGGTAACAGAGGCCAGAAGTGTGAAACCTGTAGACTGCAGCAAATGTAAGTTGAAATGTTCAAGTCACATCAACATGGATCAACAAAGTTCCATATTTGATGCGTTTTACGGGCTGCAAGACTACAATCGACAGAAAGATTACATTTGCACCCATGTGACGCAAAAGAACACGGTGACAATACTTGACGAAGAAACCATGACTCCCAAGAAGAAGACAAGGCAAGTGGCTCGGAAGTTCTTTCTTACAGTTGATGGCGAGAAAGTGCAAGTTTGTAAACGCTTTTTTCTGGGAACTCTCTCTGTTGGACATGCTTATGTTCAACACGCTTTGGGAAATGCCCAAGATGGAGTATTCAGTGGTCAGGATGGAAGGGGCAAACACACCCCTGGAAACAAAACAAGCGAAGAAGACAGGAGAAGAGTTCGAAAACACATCGAATCTTTTCCTTGCCTTGAGTCACACTACTGTCGAAAGTCTTCAGGCAGAAAGTTCCTGGACGAAACACTCTCCATAAAAGAGATGTACAGGCTTTTCACACAGGATTGCGCATCAGAAGGCGTTGTGCCAGTTAGTAATAGTATTTACCGCCAAACCTTTGTAACTGAGTACAACTTAGCATTTCATAAACCTAAAAAAGATCTGTGTCTACTCTGCTCACTTTATCATGACGCCCAGAAAAACAACACAGTAACGCCTGAACTGGAAGCTGACTATAGAGAACACCAAGAAAAGAAACAGGAGAGCAGACAAGAAAAAACAAACGACAAAAAGCTAGCACAGGAAAACAACGAGATCAGTGTGGCGACATTTGATTTGGAGTCAGTCTTGTCAACACCCTGCAACAACATCAGCCAAACACACTACAAGAGAAAGCTGGCGGTTTACAACCTCAGTATCTACAACCTTGCTTCAAAAGAAGGACAGTGTTTTGTCTGGGATGAAACCCACGGAAGAAAAGGCTCCTGTGAGATAGCAACATGCTTGTTCCATCACCTGAAATGCCTTCCACCACAGGTGAAACACGTCATTTTGTACAGTGACACCTGTACTGGACAGAACAGGAACCAATATGTTGCTGCTGCTTTACTCCAAGCAGTGCAACAACTTCCTAACTTGGAGTGTATTGATCAAAAGTTTCTTACCTCCGGACATACACATATGGAATGTGACAGCATGCATTCAGCAATTGAAACAGCAAAAAAGAAAATTCAAGTCGCCATCCCAGATCAGTGGCATTATGTTATTGAATGTGCACGATTGTCACAGCCATATACAGTTCATGAACTGGAATTCGGTGATTTCATCGACTATAAGAAGGTGGCAGCTTCAACAATGCGGAACACCAAAACGGATGCTGCCGGCAACCGCATCAACTGGCTACAAATATCATGGTTCCGCTTCAAAAAGGAGGATCCAGACACTGTTTTCTTCAAGTACCGGATGAAGGATGACTTCCAGCAGCTCAAGATCAGGGGCGGTCGCCGTGGCAGAACACCTTGCATGACCACAGAGCTACCTAGTCGCTACTTGGAGAGGCAGCCAATCTCGGCTGTTAAGAAAGCTGACCTGATGGATCTCTGCAGATTGAATGTGATCCCACAAAAACACCATCATTTTTATGAGGGATTGCCATGCAGCTTATCTGCTCCTGACCGGCTACCAGAGCCAGACATCACAGAGGATGTCGACACTGACGAGGGTTAAACACACAGATTTAAGTGATGAAGTTCAGATGAGCTTACTCTACAAATTTTGTGTTAACTGAACTTGAATTTCTATCTGTGAACTACTTGATTTCAAATTAACGTCAGTTAAACTTTCGGAATCAAATTTTCTTGTGCCTAGATTTGACATGTTTTCATCCTGGACTTAAAATAACTTTGAGTGACGTGTGTTGTGCCTGTGAAGAAAATAATTATTCACATCGGATAATCAGTGTATATCCAGGTAAGCGGTCATTTTTTCACCTGTTTGAAATTACTGACCACTTTAGATTATTACTGTACATACTGACAAAAAATGTACTAACAGCATGCTATTGATGCACAAACACTGGTACACAGTTTACAACCAGAACCCTTACCAGATGTTGGTATAACGTCTGAATCCACTGTCAATTTCAGGTATGAATGTTGTCTTGGGAGTTCAAATACTTGGAATAATAGGTTTCACAAGTTGAGTACCGAAACGGTTTGATATGTTGAACCCTACACAAAAACCGAAGGGTTACCCCAAAGCCAGTGCTTGGTTATTGCCCCAAAAGTTGCTTATAATCAAAGTAAAGTTTGCAACCATAACCCTGCAACTGTCTCGTGTTAGGTTCTGACTCTGTCAATGACAGTCCGTGGAAATGAAATATAAAGCCCACAAGCCTACATCGACTCATTGTAATGTTGTTGTTGTTACCACCCCAAATTAATCAGTATTCTGCTTAAACCACAGTCATTTTTCTCTACACTAGTAGCTTATTGACCAGAAACCAGTTTAACAGTGAGATAAAATTCTGAAAGCCACAACCCTACAACGGGGAGATACTTGCTTGTGGCCTGACTGCCTGATCTCAGCTGGGTGCTCACAGAAAAGCCACAACCCTACAACGGGGAGGTGTTTGCTTGTGGCATAACAGCCTGATCTCAGCTGGGTGCTAACAGAAAAGGCACAACCCTACAACGGGGAGGTGTTTGCTTGTGGCATAACAGCCTGATCTCAGCTGGGTGCTCACAGAAAAGCCACAACCCCACAACGGGGAGGTGTTTGCTTGTGGCATAACAGCCCGATCTCAGCTGGGTGCTAACAGAAAAGCCACAACCCTACAACGGGGAGGTGTTTGCTTGTGGCATAACAGCCCGATCTCAGCTGGGTGCTAACAGAAAAGGCACAACCCCACAACGGGGAGGTGTTTGCTTGTGGCATAACAGCAACTCATTGTTCATGCTGTCTTCCCAGAACCAGAACCAAATATAAGTTTTAAATGTATATTGTGTATCTTTCTTGTACACATTTTCAGCAAAAAACTGTATCAGTAATAAAAATGCATAAATATCTACCAATGTGCGGAATCTTGTGTATTTATTTGAAAAACTGGAATTTTGGAGAGTGGCTGAACATTTCAATCGAGCATTACTCAAAATGGCTAAAATTGAGATGTGTGGTTGTGACTTTAAACAGACGATGTATAAATGAAAAACGTGACAGGCTGGATAAAATTTATCTGAGTGAAACGTTATTTCTTTCAGGGTCCGCATTGGTTTCTAAAAAAACAATAGTGTTTAATTTTAACTTGATTTCATTTACATGAATTCAAATCAGAAACGAAGAAAATATCATAACCCCGCAATATAACAGTGTCACAGAATCGTGAAACAATTCCGTGAAAACATTCTCTCAATGCTGACAATGTCTTGGTGCGTGGTTCTCACATGTGGTGTCCAGTTGTCCATCTTAGCTAATTTAAATTCCGCGTGTGATGTTTTAAGTGGGCCTATTGGGACGAAGCTGAGTAGATTCGGGATGCGAAAATCAGCAGATTATACGATTTTATGATCCGCGGCAGAGACTATCAAGTGCTCTTGCGTATACAAGAACCAGTCGGTCGGATCGAGTCCAGGTGTGATTTTCGCGTTCTACTTACAGTCGTTTTATCTCAGCTAATAACTCCTTGCCAAATGGTGGCAAAAACGCTCAATGGAAAGTGACATCGCATGCGTTGGGAAGACCGTGGGAAAATATTGAGACCTCAGAATAGGGTCCTTTTAATTAGAGACGATTGACCAAAGCAAAAATAATACAACACATCATAGTGTGTGTGTGTTTCTGCACGCGGTCTGTTTCTCATAAGGCACGCAATAAGCACACCCTGGTCGTAAGGGAAAATAGCCTAATATGGACAACTGCCTGATATGGACCACCTCCAGTTCTGACAAACTAACGGTGCTATAGGTCTCAAAACAATTTCATTCTTTGGATAACTTGCATATATATGCAATATAAACATTTGTAACCACACAATAAGTTAAGCTTATATTAAATGTGGTTATAAATATGTACATCTAGATAGGAATTATTATTTCACGTTATGTCAAGGTCAGAGAATCGCTTATCCCCTTGTTATAAATGTAAGACAGACAAGATACAATTTTTACCAAAAAAGAGGAAAAGATACAGCAAAAGAATCAGAGGATGTGACAGAGGACAGGAAGAGAGTTAGTTTTATTTTTCAGCAAGCAAGGTGGGGGGGGGGGGGGGGGGGGGTCAGAGAGACGATTACTGTTACAGACTTGCCAATTCAATGTTCCTGCAGCAGCAATAATTTCATCCAAAATGTTGTCCAAACTAATTAAGCTTAGATTACTCATAATTTATGAATACAAAGAAAAACCTTCAAGAAAGATTCACTCAAACTTGATTAAATCCCCAGATGAAGCATCCGTCGCGTCGCACATATGGAAACATGCGTTCTTTGATATTACTGTTGCGATCGGTTTTGCCGCTGCCGCCACCTCGCCGCAACTATCGTGCTGCCATCGCGTCGCGATATGGAAACACAGCTTAAGACTATGCATATAATACTGCTGGTTTTTTCTTCATTCTTCTCAAAATGTCGGTCTCTGTCTGTCTGTCCCTGTTTGTGTGTCTCTCTATCTCTATCTCGCACTAATTCTGTCGGTCGGTCCGTCTCTCTGTCTGTATCTCTGTATTTCTAGCTCTGTCTCTCTTTTTGTCTTTTTCTTACTCTCTCAGTTTATTAAAACAAAACAAAAACAAGTCGCGTAAGGCGAAAATACAACATTTAGTCAAGTAGCTGTCGAACTCACAGAATGAAACTGAACGCAATGCAACGCAGCAAGACCGTATACTCGTAGCATCGCCAGCCACCGCTCACGGCAAAGGCAGTGAAATTGACAAGAAGAGCGGGGTAGTAGTTGCGCTGAGAAGGATAGCACGCTTTTCTGTACCTCTCTTCGTTTTAACTTTGTGAGCGTGTTTTTAATCCAAACATATCATATCTATACGTTTTTGGAATCAAGAACCGATAAGGAATAAGATGAAAGTGTTTTTAAATTGATTTGGACAATTTAATTTTGATACTAATTTTTATATTTTTAATTTTCAGAGCTTGTTTTTAATCCAAATATAACATATTGATATGTTTTTGGAATCAGCAAATAATGGAGAATAAGATGAACGTAAATGTGGATCGTTTTATAATTTTTTTTTTTTTTATACAATTTTCAGATTTTTAATGACCAAAGTCATTAACTAATTTTTAAGCCACTAAGCTGAAATGTAATACCGAAGTCCGGGCTTTGTCGAACATTACTTGAGCAAAATTTCAACCAATTTGGTTGAAAAATGAGGGCGTGACAGTGCCGCCTCAACTTTCACGAAAAACCGGATATGACGTCATCAAAGACATTTATCAAAAAAATGAAAAAAACGTTCGGGGATATCATACCCAGGAACTCTCCTGTCAAATTTCACAAAGATCGGTACAGTAGTTTAGTCTGAATCACTCTACACACACACACACACACACAGACACACACACACACACACACACACACACACACACACACACATCCCTGCCTGTCTGCCTGTTCTTCTCTCTCTCTTAGGTTACTTTCACGGATTATGCAAAAAAGAAATATGCACGGCTGCTTCACACTTTTCTTGTTTTCTCTCTATTCTCAACCTTTGGTGTCTGTCTGCGTGTCTGTGTGTCTGTGTGTCTGTTTGTTTGTCTGTCTGTCTGTCTGTCTGTCTCTCTCTCTCTCTCTCCCCTTCTCTCTCTCCCCATCTCTCTCTCGCCATCTCTCTCTCTTTTTCGCTGTCTTCATCTCTCTCTCTCTCTCTCTCCCCTTCTCTCTCTCCCCATCTCTCTCTCGCCATCTCTCTCTCTTTTTCGCTCTCTTCATCTCTCTTTCTCTCTCTCTCTCTCTCTCTCTCTCTCTCTCTCTCTCTCTCTCTCTCTCTCTCTCTCTCACAGTCAGCATATTACAAATGATGGTTTATTCCTGGCAAATTTCGACCAAATGATTATCGAAGATGGTTATGCAAATAAGATGCAACAACGGAAAACAGACGAAATTAAACAGAGACCCCAAGCCCGTGACAGACAGACAGACAGACAGACAGACAGACAGACAGACAGACAGACACAGAGACTGAGACAGAGACAGACAGACTAGACAAGCCGACAAACAAACAAAAAACATGAAAAGACACATGTAGGTGACGATGCCGATCCCAATACCGATGCCGATGTCGATGATGATGATGATGATGATGATGATGATGATGATGATGATGATGATGATGATGATGATGATGATGATATATCTCTTTATTTCCCTCTCTTGGAGAGTTTGCTGCGTGATAGCCTCTAACCCTATTCATTGTATAACAACGTTAAATCATCATCGTCATCTCTCTCTCTCTCTCTCTCTCTCTCTCTCTCTCTCTCTCTCTCTCTCTCTCTCTCTCTCTCTCTCTCTCTCTCTTACACACTTTCTCTTTCCTACTCTCTCTCTGTTTTGTTCTCTTTTCTCTGTCAGATTTGTTTTAAACAAACACGTAGGAAAGAAATCTGCAGAGCTGTTGCAATTGTGTCTTTTATCTCTATCTCTTTCTATGATTTTTTTTTCTCGGTTTTTGACTGTGTGCCTATCTGTCTGTCTTCCTCTCTCTCGCAGGTTACTGTCTGTCCGTATGTCTGTCCGTCTGTTTGTCCGTCTCTCTCACTCTGTCTCTGTCTTTCTCTCTTATTTAATTACCCCAACTCTCACTCTCTCTCTCTCTACAATTACAAATACAATTTTTGTATTAAACATGCCCCTCTCCTCTTTATTGGTATAATGTACACAAACCCTTTTCGAATGAAGGGACTTACAAACCAACCACTACATGTATTTAGATGTGTGATGATCTTGGCAATGTCTTGCTTGTTTGATTGATTTTCTTTAAAATGTAATGTATGGATTAGAGCATGATGTTGAGAAAGTGCAAGCTGCACTATACCACTTAATTCACATCAATCAACTCGCAATTTACCTCAATGCAATGCATTTTGTGTACATATGTATAATGTGTTTTCACTTTAGTTATCTGTTAAAATGTAGAATTTTAGTTATCTATTTTCTAATTTTTATCTTGTATTTTTTATTTAATTTTTTTAGTTAGTCCCTCTTTAGGGCGAGGGCTGGATGTAAAAAAGCAGACCACTGCTTAATCTACTACCCTCGTTAAATAAAGAATTGTCATTGTCATTGTCTCTCTCTCTCTCTTTCTCTCTCTCTCTCTTTCTCTCTCTCTCTCTCTCACTCTCTCTCTCTCTCTCTCTCTCTCTCTCTCTCTCTCTCTCTCTCTATCTGTCCCTCCGGCAGCACACATTTTTCGCTCCAGCAATTTACTTGAACAAGTGAAGAAAATGCCTGTCGTTGGACTACCAACTGCTGTGGAAGCTACCTTGACAGGCCTGCCAGCTGACCACTATGTCAAGTACTGGAAAGTCACCGGAGAAGGAGAAGGAGCCACAGTCACACTTCAACTGCTCAGCACAGAGAACCAACAGGCCGCCATTTGCCGAGCTAGTCAACGCAACGTAAACAAAACCCCTTCGCAGCTCAGACGTGACAGACAATGATCCCAACAATTTAACAGCAAAGAGGTATGCGTTTCTTCTGTTGATACAGCTGATCGATCATCTGCGAAATCATGCCAGCACAACATCAGGCATAATTCACACAAACACGTACGACAAAGTTCCCGACGTTAGGCACAAACAGAAAATGAGACTACACGCCGGCGAACGCATTGACAGCGAGGCAAGCTGTGTTGTGAACATTGAAGCACGTGAATCACGGAGCCACATTCCATCCAAGCTGACGGAACCTGCCTTGCAGCAATCCGTTGACTCCACATGCGTGGCCACTGACAGTGACAAGGACAGATATTTTACGTCAGAGAGTGATACAGAGGAACCAGTGGAAAAGCAGTTGACTAAAGCTGAAAAGGATGCTTTGGAAAGGGAGTACAGTCTAGGGGAAGTAAAAGCACTTGCTTTAGAAATTACTACGAACCCCAGAACACGAAAGAAAGTGATTAGAATGGTGTACAATGCTTCATCCAAACAGCTGCTTGCAAAATCAGATGACTTCATGTTCACCTACGATTGTACCAAAGCTGAAACATTGTACTGGACGTTATTCAGGGACAAAGCAGACATGAGTTATGATGAATCAGAACGACTGGCATTTATTGAGGAGCCTGCGGATGTGCGACGAACACTGTACCTTATTGAGATAAATCATATCGCCAAGGATTTGCATGCACTGGTTACACTTCTCAGAGCCTACCTTCAGACTTGAACTTTGATCGCTGTTGTATCACATTTACGTATCATTACATGCTGCTTCTCTTGCAAAACTTGTAAAGCACTACTACTATATTTTGCAGCTGATACTGGTAAAACGTTAATACTCTATGATTGTATTAAAACATTATTGTACATAATGCACTGGAAACATTTTCAAACATAATGTGGTTAACTTCTATTTCACCTCAATGAGCGAGGGCGGGATGAAAAAAAAAAGTAGTTTAGCATTTCCTATTCTGTTACAGTGTTAAGATAAAGATCAATTCAATTCAATTTAATTCAATTCAATTTAATACAATCATCTCTCCCTCATTCTCGTTCTCATAAATAAAACTCAAACCATACCGGCACGGTGGCCTAGTGGTAAGGCGTCCGCCCCGTGATCGGGAGGTCGTGGGTTCGAAACCCGGCCGGGTCATACCTAAGACTTTAAAATTGGCAATCTAGTGGCTGCTCCGCCTGGCGTCTGGCATTATGGGGTTAGTGCTAGGACTGGTTGGTCCGGTGTCAGAATAATGTGACTGGGTGAGACATGAAGCCTGTGCTGCGACTTCTGTCTTGTGTGTGGCGCACATTATATGTCAAAGCAGCACCGCCCTGATATGGCCCTTCGTGGTCGGCTGGGCGTTAAGCAAACAAACAAACAAACTCAAACCATCCGTTGTCAAGGTCGTAAATGCTACTGACTGGATTGGAGATACTCTTATGTCGCCTAGCGCCATGTAACTGATGAAACCATTCACAGCGCAGCGGCACGGTTGGCCTAGTGGTAAGGCGTCCGCCCCGTGATCGGGAGGTCGTGGGTTCGAACCCGGGCCAGGTCATACCTAAGACTTTAAAATTGGCAATCTAGTGGCTGCTCCGCCTGGCGTCTGGCATTATGGGGTTAGTGCTAGGACTGGTTGGTCCGGTGTCAGAATAATGTGACTGGGTAAGACATGAAGCCTGTGCTGCGACTTCTGTCTTGTGTGTGGCGCACGTTATATGTCAAAGCAGCACCGCCCTGATTTGGCCCTTCATGGTCGGCTGGGCGTTAAGCAAACAAACAAACAAACAAGCACAGCGCAGAGCGATAGCTCTGCGGTTTTTGGACGTCCCCATTTCACTGCTGTACAGCAAACATCGTCCCCAAATACCTGTGTCTGTGTGTCACCGACTTAGTTGCTCTGCAGAGTGTGTGTGTGTGTGTGTGTGTGTCTTGCTGCAGAGTTTGTGTTATACCGCTTTGCTCTGCTGAGTGTGTTTGTGTTAATTACGGTCTGTCTGTCTGTATATTCTTTTGTCTGTCCGTCTGTCACTCAAGGGTAAGGGGGTGTCCTTAACCTCTCCTTTGTTGTCTCGGTCTGTCTCTCTGTCTCTGTCTATCTGTCTCTGTCGCTCTTTCTGACTCTCTCCCTCTCAGCGGAGATCAAAGCCAATGAAAAACACACATCTCTGAAGCAGTTTTAGCTTGTGCCTCCAAATGACTGCTGTACAACAACCAGACCCCATCTGACTGCTGTTTGGGAAACAGTCCCCAATTCACTGCTGTACACCATTTACGTATCATTACATGCTGTTTCTCTTTCGAAACTTGTAAAGCACTACTTCTATTTTGCAGCTGATACTGGTAAAATGTTAATACACTATGATTGTATTGAAACATTATTGTACATAAAGCACTGGGAACATTTTCAAACATAATGTGGTTAACTTCTATTTCAACTCAATGGGCGAGGGCGGGATGAAAAAAAACATTTTAGCATTTCTTGTTCTGTTACAGTGTTAAGAGAAAGATAAATTCAATTCAATTTAATTCAATTCAATTTAATACAATTCTCTCTCCCTCATTCTCATTCTCATAAATCAGACTCAAACCATCCGTTGTCAGGGTCGTGAATGCTAGCTACTGACTGGATTGGAAATACTCTTATGTCGCCTAGCGCCATATGTAACTGATGAAACCATTCATAGCACAGCGCAGAGCTATCGGTTTTTGGACGTCCCCATTTCACTGCTGTACAGCAAACATCGTCCCCAAATACCTGTGTCTGTGTGTCACCGACTTAGTTGCTCTGCAGAGTCTGTGTGTGTAATACTGCCTTGCTCTGCTGAGTTTGTGTGTTATACCGCTTTGCTCTGCTGAGTGTGTGTGTTTGTGTTAATTACGGTCTGTCTGTATATTCTTTTGTCTGTCCGTCTGTCACTCAAGGGTAAACCGGCACGATTAGCCTAGTGGTAAGGCGTCCGCCCCATGATCGGGAGGTCGTGGGTTCGAACCTCGGCCGGTGTCACGATTTCATCTTTCGCCTGTGTACATATTTCCCCCTCGATATTTACTCGAGACCGAAATGTTGTTTCCTGGTAAAATTAAGAAGAGAAATTATTTATGGACGAAAAGCATGTCAGTTTCTTGCATGTGAAAAAATTGGTTGTGAAATTAAATAGATTTCACTCCCAAAATCGAATTCTTCGAAAACGTGTACCGAGTGGTTACGTCCCTTGAGTAAGAAGGGAAACATTTTAGGATGAATCAAATTTCTAAGTTAAATAAAATAATTGGTTGGACAAATTTGGCCCCATGAATGTAAGGTACACAAGGTCGCTCATCAGTACTATCGAAGGGTGTTTTTTTTTGTTCAGTGTAGAGTTTATACTAGATCAACGAGGCCGAAAATCGAAATATCAACACGGCGAAAGATGAAAACGTCACACCGGGTCATACCTAAGACTTTAAAATTGGAAATCTAGTGGCTGATCCACATCCCATTTTGGTGCAATCCCATTTTGCCGCCGTCCCATTTTTTTCCCCATCCCATTTTCGCGACATTTCACAAGCCAAGCGTCATTTTATAAAATTTATAATTTTGGATGATTAATGAGATGAGGATGATTATAATGATGATGCTATGGATTTCCAATTTGGATTGAGACTACGTGACAGGGCATTTTACTAACATGTCATAACAATAGCGCGACATCCCATTTTGACACCATATCCCATTTGGCCGCCATGCCGTTTCACCGTATTCCATTTATCCTCCATCCCATTGTCGCGACATTTCACAAGCCAAGCGTCATTTTACTACCGTGTCATAACAATAGCACGTCATCCCATTTTGACACCATCCCATTTGGCCGCCATCACATTTTTTATTTATTCTTCTTGCCAAGCCTCACTATACTACTATACTGCGTTATTCAACTAGGAAGACATTCCGTTTACGCCAAATTCCATTTTTGCCACAATCCAAAATGTCGCAAAATAGAGATGGCGGCAAAATGGGATGACGGCAAAACGGCATGGCGACAAAATGGAATGTGGCGCTAGTGGTTTGACACGGTGGTAAAATGACACATGGCCTATGAAATGTCGCAAAAATGGGATGGGGGCAAAATGGGATAACGGCCAAACGGGATTGCGCCAAAATGGGAAGTGGAGCTAATGGTACATGACATGGTGGTAAAACGACAC